>NW_027532679.1:6064859-6136437 GCF_008692635.1 Crocuta crocuta | reverse complement strand
CTTTTTTTAATTTTTTTTAATGTTTTATTTATTTCTAGGAGAGAGAGAGAGACAGCGTGAGCAGGGGAGGGTCAGAGAGAGAGGGAGTCACAGACTGAAACAGGCTCTAGGCTCTGAGCTGGCAGTCAGCACAGAGCCCGACGCGGGGCTCGAACCCACGAACCGCGAGATCATGACCTAAGCGAAAGTCGGACGCTTAACCAACTAAGCCACCCAGGCGCCCCGAATATTTATTGCTTTTTAAAAGCAAGATGAATTATGATTTTTTTTGAGTGTTTGCAATGTACAAAACTAGACTAAGTGGTTTGCATGTGTTGTCTTACTTAACCCACTCAAACAACTCTAGAGACTGATATTGGCCTTTTCCCCACTTTACATATGAGAAAAATGAACTTAGAGAGCTTGAATGATTTGCCCATGAAATCAAAGCTGGTGAATGGCTCAATCCAGAATCAAAATGTGGATTGTCTGAGTCCACAATTAGAACTTGGAAACACTGCACTATATTTCCATGTCTAGTAGAAAACAGACACAGTTCCAGGTGTTGATCAGGCCACTATTCAAAACAAGCAAACAAACAAACAGTCCTCAGAACTGATGATTCCAAAGCAAATTAAGTAAACAAACGGATGCTATGCTGTGATATCAGGGGAGGGATGCAGCTAATTTCTGAGGAGGTGAGTAAACAAGCTTGGCATTATCTGGGAGGCTTTATGGAGGAACGTGAGAAAACTGACCCTTCAAGGAAGGACAAGGTGGGGTAATCAGAGCAGTGTCACAGGGCTTACCTCAGATATGCAGCCTAATAAATTGCAACTGGCTTTAGCTCCCTCCTCCATGTCACCGTTAATTGGGAAATAAATTGGAAATGAAGGCAATTATACTTTATACCTCTCTACTTTAGACTCCATGGCTAAGAGGAAGAGTTTTCTGGAAGAAACATTGGTGTTTTTCTTTTCATTGTTTTGTATTTTAATTGAAGTTAATTTATTCCTTGACTATTAATGACCTTAACTAAGACTATACAGGCAAATTTGGGGGTTCAAGAATCCTAATATAACACAGCACTGAGAAGTCACACTTTATAAACTGATGCAGGTGTCCAATCTGCTTCACCTACTGCAACCACTCCTCCTCTTCAGCCTGATTAGATCTCTAGCAGTGCTGAGATGATTAGGCTTACCTACAGAAAGCTCATCACTCATATCTATTCCATATCCACTGTGAGGGCAGCATACTTTTTTTTTAGGCATAGCTATTTACTGTGTTTTCCCAGGCCACTAACACCTGTATATTTCCCACTGCATTTGTAGCTAGTGATGACAATCACCTTGCATAGCACTTCTGTTCCCCAAGTTCTTCCTGCATACTCACTTAATTTCCCAAAACTTTATTCTTAACAGTTGAAGAAAACTAGCTCAAGATGGATTAAATCACTTTTCCAAGGTCAGAAATAACAAACAGAGCAGCCAGAACTCCAGTCTTTTGATTCCAAGTCCGGTATTCTTTCTGGAGGCAGTTATTGCCATGGGGACCAGCAACAAGGTCATCTTCCTCACCACTGTGGCTGCAATACATGGCACGTGCCAGACACACACCAGTGTCCAGTGATATATTTTGTACATTTTTTATTATAAAATAGATTCTAAAGCTTCAAGGATTATCTAACAAATCTTGAGTTTCACAAATAAAACAGAAACCCACTAAAATCAGACAAATTATCCAACTTAACACAAGTTTCCATAATAAGAGTCCACTGCTCCCATTATTTTTAATAATGCTTATTATTATTGATTTGTATTCCTACCTCAGCCAAGTCTGATGTATATTCAAAACTGTTCTTAATACAATTGCTCAAAAGGACAGCAAATATGCTGATGCTTAGAGAGGGGGAGACTCCTGAATAACTGTCATGCATAGCAGCCAAAGAAATTTTGCTAAGCAGTTATTTTCTAGGTAGTTAAAAGAGTGAACAACCCAGAGCAGACAGAAAATAAGAACACTCTCTGAAATAATGAGGAGTGCTACATTCCCCACTTCCATCAGCTTCACTTTTCTTGAGTGTTGTAAAGTCACATTTCTCTCCCCTGTTTTGCCCTCTAATGACCAAACTCCACCACTTAGTAACTATGTGACTTTGTGACATTTGGTGACGCCTTCCTTCACTTATAACCTAGGAATGAATTCCTTTTCAAAAAGATGGTCATGAGCATTCAGTGAGATGGTTTCTGCAAAGCCCTCGTACATGATACGTGACTTTAAACATTTGTTTTCTTCCCTAGGGCCATTGAATCCATTACTAAAGCCATTCCCTGACCTTTCCTTGAGAGAAGTGTTTCTACATTCATTGGGTTTCATTTCCAAATCTTATAAACTTTAAAAATTAATCTTAAGAAAATATTTGTTTAATATGTCCACTAAGCAAAATACTATCATATACCAAACCTAAAGAAAATCTAATCAATAGGCAGAGATTAATTGGTCAATTACTAGGTTCTAGCATATTTTATAGCTTCTATTTCTCAAAATATTTTAGATTTGAATTTACAATACAGGGTCATCAAACCACATTTGGAAGATAATTGTTCATATATAAACTTAGCAACCTTCTTTTTGCCTTTTGCATGATTCATGAAGCTGAGACCTTTTATCTTCCAATTAAGTGTATGGTTATATCCCTTGCTTCCATATATCATCAGTATCTACTATTGGCAATTTTTCCTTTATTTTATATTTCAAAAACTATATTGGCAGTTGGTATGTCCTGATTTGATTCTCCTTCAAAATAAATGTACTCTGTTATTAACAAGAATGTGTTGCAACTAGGTTTTATTATCTGTAGCAATTGAGGGCTCTTAAAAATAAGACACACAAATCTTACCTTCTTAATAAAACAAACAAAAGTATCATAGTCATTTAATATTTGGGTATCATGGGGTCAGTATTCATTCTTTACTTTTAGCTTTGCCAAGAAGCTAAAATTATCCAAGAGATAAAAGGGGTCACTGTATCTACAGGCCAGCCTTCTACTCCCTGGGCCCAGAATTCAACTTATTACAGCCAACTTTGGGCTAACTCTCTTCTTGAATCCTGCCCATTTCCCTTCCTTCTCAAGTCAGTCCCTTACCCCACTCACCCCTCTATCATGCACAGTTTTGCCTAGCTGTTAATTTTCAAGTCCCTTGTTGTTCTGAATTCTGTTGCATTTTGGCAAATCACACGATGCCTGATTTTCTATTGTTCAAAACTCTTCTTTTACCCTATTTATATTAATATTGCAAATTTAAGGTGGCACCTTTTAACTGTGGGTGTTAAGTGAAATTCACTTCATAATTAAGTGAAGTTATATGTAAAGGTTTCTGGCATATGTAGCAGGTTCTTAACAAATGTTATCTACTGGGTTTAGTTCTAGTCTTCTCATGAATTCATCTATAATTAGGCTATTATCATCAGCACAACTCAGTAATTAATCCCTTAATACTATTTCACACCTAGCACAGTTTAATTTTGTATGTATTCATATCAGAACTGTAAATTCTTTAAAGAGTGCCACGCCTTCTACTTCTCTGTATGCCCTAAGTAGAAATAATGAAAGTGGTATTACCAGTAGTCTATTATATCTATTATATCATTACCTCATTACAGAAGTGCTCTAAGGTTGGATTATTATACCATTTAATAGATGAAGAAACTGAAACTCATGTAACTTATAGTGATGGAGACACCATTCACATTAAGAATTCACCCAAGTTCACTTAGCTAGTAAGTGGCAGAACCAGGATGTGCACCCAGACACATGGATCCAAAACCCACACACCCAGCCAATATGTTCCTCCTCCTTCCTCATCTTTTGAGTGACCACTTTGAAACAACTTGGTAATTGCAAGGCTTTTTGAAAGATCATTATAACAGCAAATGTCAGAGTGTGTCTGATTTTTGATCATCAAAAGTATACCCATTAGAAGATATTTATGAGATAGTTAAATGGTGAGACTGTAGCCTTGATCAAACTGTATACTCATCTCACCTCATAGCCTCATGATCCCCAGTGATCTCAAATGGCTCTAAATGATGCACTAGTTTGGGTTTAGTCAGATGATGAGGCATACTGTTTGTCTGTTATCCTTCTTAGATAAGGTAACCTCAAAGCCTCTCCTCTTAACCACTCTGATAAATATTACCTAGATCACATATACTAGCATCTTGCATAATTAACACCAATAAAGGCTTACTGTTTTATCTCATTCAATTCTTCTCCTTGCAGATGGACCCACATGAGAACATCTTACTGAGCACTCTTGAGATAAAAAATGAAATGGCCACATCTGAGGCTGTGATGGGACTTGGAGACCCCAGGAGCACAATGTTGGCCTATGATGCCTCCAGCATCCAATATCGGAAAGCCGGATTACCCAGGCATAGTTTTGGCCGAAATGCCCTGGAGCGACATGTGGCACAAAAGAAAAGCCGCCTGCGGAGACGCGCCTCCCAACTGAAAATCACCATCCCCGACTTGACTGATGTGAATGCCATAGATCGGTGGTCCCGCATATTCTTCCCCGTGGTCTTTTCCTTCTTCAACATCGTCTATTGGCTTTATTATGTGAACTAAAACAGCCCCCCATGGGAAGCAAGGACTAGATTCTTCCTCAAACCAGTTGTACAGCCTGACGTAGGACTTGGAAAACACATCAATCCAGGACAAAAGTGATGCTAAAATACCTTAGTTGCTGGCCTATCCTGTGGTCCATTTCATACCATTTGGGTTGCTTCTGCTAAGTAATGAATACACTAAAGTCCTTGTGGTTTTCCAGTTAAAATGCAAGTGATTTGTACACATGCTGGCAAGACTGTCTGAATGTTCCACTTTTTCTGCTTATGCAGCCTATATAGAGGGCAATTATTTAGAAGATATTCTTAGAGGGCTCAGTAGCATTGCCAGTCATTTTTCTGAGAAGTGGTCATATCCAGATATTCCCCATCTTCATTTCTAAGGTTGGCATGCTGTTGAGTTGGCACTGTGTTTATGAAACATTATCTGCAATGCCATGCAAACATGCTTACTGAAGATGGCCTATGCCTGTCTTAAGGTGATAATGGTGTGTCATGGGAAGATAATTCCCACTGGATTCTGGAAGTTTCTCATGTAGTTCAAACAGGATAGGGAGAGTGAAGGCAGATACTTGGTAACCAATTTGGCTAGTCTCTGCTTGAGCATAGGGAGTCAACTCTGATGTCTTCCATTTTGGCATTTAGAAACTGGGGACTACTGAACATCATCATGCATGGTGGCCAAGAAATGTTTCTAAAAGGCTATTTCTAGGTGGTTAAAATAAGAGTTAATAATCCAGAGCAGAGTGGAAAATCCAGAAATGACTGTTGTAACAAAATTAAGGCAAGTGAGCAGCATGACCCTTACCAGCCCCACATAGCATCTGGTTCATACATATTTTGTATAATGGCCAAAGGTCCAGTGAGATAGATTTTTTTTTCCCCACTTCACAGGCTTTTGACAGCATACCTAAAGAGGTTTTTATAGTTTATCTAATCAAAAGATAACCACAAAATAGAAAAGTTAGCAAAATTAGGATTTTCTATCTTAGATGCAGATTAGATTGGGAGTCATTCAAATATACTAATATAGAGCACAGATAAAGCTAGCAGACAGGTTGATTTTCTCACACAACGTCAGCTGTCTCTACAACATTTCCCTTAAGTTTATTTCTGAGTTTAATAGGGTATTTCAAAAGAAGGATTTGTTCATTTCTTTAAAGGATTAATGGTCCTTTACCACCTTTTCTTGTTTCTGAAATCCTGATTATATTCTTAGGAGACAAACCAAGACTTTGGAGAGATTAATTGAACTACATTTCCTTATGTGCAATGACATTCATCTTTGTATTTTTCATAGCAAACAATACGTAAAGAATTATGTGCACAAGTAGAGTTAGTTTGTGGGTTTGTTGGGTTTGACTTTTTAAGGGTGCTTTCATTGTGTATGTTGCAATCAGCTGAATCAAAGAAAACATGAAAAGTAGTGTAGAATAGGATAAAAACAAAGCCACAAAACATGATGAATGTTATGAGTCTCAGTTGATATTACAGAAAAATATATAACTGATCAACAGGTATGATGTATTGTTTTTATTCAATTTTTAAATTATGTCAATGTGCTTCTTTCTATACTAATTGGACATATGTAGTCATATGTGAGACAGGAAAGAGATAAGCTAATATATTTTATTTCTATCAATGTGAGGTCCATAGTTTGCTTTTCTTGGAGAAAATAGTGAGTTGCTAGTTCTCCTTAAAGTTTGATTTGATTGAATGTTTTCTTGGAGGATGACTTTGCTATTTCTATTTTAAAAACAAAAAAAGCCCCACTTATTTTCAAAGTAACATCCCTAATTGTGCATAGTAGGCAAGGCCAGTATTTTCCTATGGATAAAATGTATGTTTTTTTTTCCCCCTGATAATTCAGCAGCCTGGAATATGATGGAGTCCTGCTGCCCTCCTATTCCAACTATCAGAGAGAGAAGGGGGAAAAAAAGGTTTAGCATTCAGCTTTCTAAATTTTATGCTCCAAGATGGGAGGTATTTTTTTTCCTTCACCAGCAAAGGGAACTCTGGCCTTTATTTTTTTATTATACACTTGAACACCTCTGAGTATGATCTTTGGGCAGAATCCAACCAAGTTTCCGCCCATGGGCTCAGAGTTGAAATTTCTCAAGTTTCTCCAGGGACACACTTTCTCCCAGGCAATCATTCTGGGGCATCACACTAATAAACGTGCCTGTCCCTTTTTGCTAGGAGTTAAAGTTTGAATAGCATATATCAAGAAGGAGCATATCGATAACTCAGGTGCACAACTCCAAAATGCCATCCTAGAAAGGTTTTTCTAGAGACAACTCAGAGCCCAAGTCTAGCAGTGGGCTCTTATTTGCAATTATCATAAAAGCCATAAAAATCCTTGATATTGTCATTTATGGTTACAACAAAATCTCAACGTCCAGGGAGGTCAACACGGTAATCTAGATCAAAGTGAGAGAAGAAACCTTGCAGTGTGAGCCTGAAAAGCATATGACCAAGGATTCATTTCTGCTTGCAGTGATAAGAAGAAACCAGAAAAAGGAGAAAGATGGGAGCTTGAAACAGACACCCCAGAACGAACTCCATATATTGGCATTCAATAACCACGTAGGTAGAAACAACTGACTCATCCTGCCCAGAGACAACAGTAGATGTAGAATTTATTTTTAACTATATTTTTACTGTAGTTGAATTGGACTGTAGTCACCATACTGGGGGCGGGTTGGGGAGGGGTGCTAGATCTCATACGTCTATGAAGACCAGTCAACTTGGTATCCAGTGGTTAAATTTAAGGACCACAAAAATGTGTTTTGGCAATTCTGATATGGTATTACTATCACTTTATACATATATGTATATATATGTATAGTTTTTCTTTTGATTATGAAACAGCCAGATAGCCAGCAATTAAGGTGTTTTTCATCTTTGTGAAATTCATAGGCAAATTCTGACTCTAAAATGCACAGTCTAAATGAAATCTTTGATCTCAATCTGTATATATATATTGTACATGACTGCTAGTAGGTATGAAATGCATTTTCAGAATTGAAAACTCATGCAACATAATCATGTGTTTGCATAAGGAATGTTACAATTCTTTCTACTGCAATTTAATAACAGGGGAAAATACTTAAGCAGTGCCATCTAGACCTTTTCTCTTCTCATGTCTTCAAAAGCAGTGCTAAGTAAAAATAATAATAATAATAATAAAAATGGTTTATGAACCAAAAGACTTTACATTCTAGTATTAGGAACACAAAAAGTCTGTCAGCTTATAAAAGCACAACACATAGAGAAAGTTCAGTGGAATGCAGCGGGAAAATGAATCATGTTCATTTTAAACAAGACCTGCATTAAATTGGCAACTAAGACAATTTCCATTTTCTATAAGTAACTGTGTTCCAGTCTTATGATTAAATTCATACTCAACAACAAAAACAGCAAAACAATCAACAACAGGTCTTACAACATATCTACATGTATATATGTGTATATATAGATCCATGTAAGCATAAATACATATATATGCATTCATATGTTGGAAAACAAAAGGAATAAGCTAATATGTTTTATTTCCTTCATTAAACCAATGTATGAGTATTTTTAATTGGCAACCAACAAATCAACATATTGAAACTAGTAATACAGGGTACTGAGCATTTCTCTATCAGCAGATCAATGCCTACAGTTCTTTCGAACCATTGCACAGTCTGACACTACAATAGTACTGTACCTCAGAACATCGGGAATTAACTAGTTCTCACATTGCTTGTCTACTTGCTCTCTTTTTCAAGGAAACAAATAACATTGTCTATTGGTGATTTAAAAACAAAGTCTTAAGAAAACAGAAAATGATTTAAAAAATTCCTCCTTGAAGGAGGAAAAAAAAAATAACTAAACCCCACCATGTTGGTTAGGGCAAATACTCTCAACTGTAGCAATCATGCCATTTTGCTAAGTGTACAGAGTCCATGTAATGTGAGCAACCATAACTTTCACTGAGCGTGTGTAAATATTAAAACAGATTTCTTAAATATTTTTAACTTCTAATTTGTATTTTATGGTAAGGCAACGTGCTAATTCTGTTTATGGCTTATGTTCATGTGTTATAATACTATGTAAATAATTCAACATGCTGTAAATTAATAGTCAATAGATACAAATAATTGTTTAATTTTTTCTTAATTTTTATTTATTTTTTACTAAGTACAGTTACTGCAGTGCCCCAGCAGAGTAATTTAAACACCCTTTTGCATAAATGGTTTGGGATCCCAGACAGAAGGGTTTCAAGTTGCTATCACACACACAGTCACACAGATATACACATACACACACAAACACACACACAGACACAGACACAAACACACACACACATTCAAACACACGTACTCTCACTTTCCGCTCACTCAGTTCCACTCTCATCCCCTTTATGGGAAATGCTGTAGTGTTTATGTAGTCAATGTAACAACCAAGAGACAGCCTTAGAAATGGAAATGGGAAAAGCAGAAATGATCATGGATAACTTGATAGATTTTTTATATGTCAGAGTTCAAGACACCAAAGGTTGTAACTTAAATCTCAATTTTAAAAGAGTAAAAGTTTATATTGATGGCACTACAGGAAATAAAAGTGCTTATTATTCATACCTGTTCCAGAAGTTTATTATACATAATACACACAAGACTTTTTTTTAATAATAGCATTTTGTCTTTAGATAGTATTATTCCTTTTAACCAAAGACTCCAGAATTATTAAAAAACAAAAAAAGGAAAGAAAAAAGGAAAAATAGGGGAAAATAAAAAAAAAAAAGACTGCTTCACACCAAAGGTTTAAAAAATATTTTCCAAATACACTAGAAACACTGTAAAAACTAGTAAGGAGCCAACAGAATACTAATTAAGATACTGCCCTAAAGAAATTGTTTAAGGAAAAAAAAAAGCAGCAACACCCTTAAAAATCTATTATTTAAAAATTGAAGTGAAACATTTCTGTAGATACATGCAAAAATTCTGACATCAGATTTTAATTTGCTTTGAGAAGTTCTTTTGTGACAAATATGATCCAGTATAATGACAAACAAAACTCTGTGTTTTTTAACTTTCAAAACCAAACGTCTCTCTCCTGTCAAATGTCTCCTAATCTGATGCCCATTTGTGTGTTTTTGCACCACCAGAACCAAGCTGACAGCTCCATCGGCTTGTATCTTTTCCTTTTTGGTTCAGTAACTTGAGTTCAATCATGGTCATTTTAAACATAATTATTTCAAAAAAAGTTGCAAATGATTTAAATTCCATAGCATTTTTAAAATTTTATTTGCATGGGTGTTTAAATAGTTCTGTTATGAATATTGTCCCTGCACAGTTCTGAATTGTCCTTTTATAAAAAGTGATATTCTAGTTTCTTCACAATGTAGTGATTATCAGCCTTACTAATTACCTTGTAGCCTTTCTTAATATGCACATAATGCACATTTTCCAATGGCTAGAAAATGCAAAACACAAGTGGATATCATTGCATCTATTTTCATGTCTTTCTAAAAAACAGGACTACTAAAATCTCTGGGATACATGAGATAGTAACAAATGAGGATTATAAATGAGTAGCACATAAGAATTATTTTCTTGAATTTAAACTTATTACAGCCAGTTTCAGCATGTAAATATATAATAATGTTGGCTAGTGTGTAATTCTTGAACTAAGAAATATAAATAAAACTTAAAAGGATGTGTGTGTATGTGGTTTCATTGGGTTCAGAATATATAGACTATATATATATATATATATATAGTCTATATATATATATTCTATTAATATGAGTTAGATTGTGGAATCTTGGTTTTTGTGAAAAGCAATGGAAAGCTTCAAGCTTGGGACCTGCTGTTGGGCAGATTTGAGTTTGAGCTCAAACTTGTCACATATTAGGTATTTGACTGTGCAGCTACCTAATCCATCTAACTCTTTTTTCTTATCGGTAAAGCAAAGATACAATTGCACCTCCCTCTAGGGCTGTTGTAAAGATGAAATATAATAACCCTTGAGAGGTCGTTGGCCCCTTGCATGGTAAGTGGTATGTAAACAGTAGATACTATTGTTGTTGCTTTTGTTAATTGTCATCATTACTATAATAGTTAACACATATATCACAAATTCTATTATGTCTAAAACTTCATAGTAATTATTAAATGTTTTCTTAGGTTAGATATTTTATATTAAGGATAATTAATTTTAAAACTGGATTTACTCATCAAAATATGCTAAACATTATGTATTCATTCATTTAACATTGAATCTGGTGAAGACAATATGCTAAACTCTTTACAAATTTATTACTCATTTAGTCCTTACCATATTCCTCAAGTAAAAGAAACTCAAGATCAGAAAGTGTGAGTGCCTTGCCTGTGAGACTGGAAGAAATTGGATTCCTACCCAGGTTGGTCTCATCTTCAAATCCTTGTAAGCTCTTTCCCCTTCATCATTAAAAGTGGGCAACCAGGCTTATTTAACCCTCATTCATTTTGGTCATTTCTCAAAAATGTTTACTGACAGTTTGCCTTCTGCCATTGCTAGTAGTAGTACTGAAAATATATAGGTTGAGCACAAAAAGCCTCAGCCCAATTGGATTATTTGGCACCTCTCAAACATGTGGGAGGGCCAGAAACTCATTTAGCGATAAGTTTAGTGCTTTTCACCCCTCATGACTTTAGAATGTCCAACCAGCACCTGATAGACACTATCTGTAAGGGAGGCAGCCTGTCAGGACATAATTGTCCAATAAAGTCAGGATTAAAAGGAGCTATTGCTATCAAAGAATGAACACCACTGAAAAGACCCAATTATAGGATGAGTGAAGAACCAGTTCTTCTCAGCTTGCACTATACATTGCAAATCATGTAAATCTACAAATGCAAAATACGTGCATTTGCATTTGACACCACTCATGCTAAGTTTCAGCATTCTGTCCAGCAGAGAGAGCACAAGTATGCTCAAATACAGGAACATGTTCAAATAACCCGTGGTGGTGGTGGTGGTGGTGGTGGTGGTGGTGGTGGTGGTGTGTGTGTGTGCATACACATAAACTCAAGTAGGTAAGGGGATGGTGAGAGAACCAATAGAAATGATACCATCGGTGCAATTCATGGTCTATAACTTNCTCGGGGTGGTGGTGGTGGTGGTGGTGGTGGTGGTGGTGGTGGTGTGTGTGTGTGCATACACATAAACTCAAGTAGGTAAGGGGATGGTGAGAGAACCAATAGAAATGATACCATCGGTGCAATTCATGGTCTATAACTTATCTCTGGAATGAGAAATCCCCAAACATCTTCCCTCAGAAGTGATCAATTCATAATGGGTAAGTTCTCCTACTCATATTCCAACTACTATAATTTCTTCTAAAGACACTTCAGATATCCTCGCTCTCTTCTGAGACTTGTTCTAATTCTGAAATACCATATATCACATTTTCATGCAGAATATCCCCCTAAACCATTCTATGCCCGGAATAATAACAGTTTAGTAAGAAAACTCTCAGGGATATCAATAGACATAAGTCCATAATCTTTGATTTCCTAAAACAGACAGCAGGAAAACAATGTAAACACATTCTTATCCCCATGTGATATAATATGTGATGTGACAGAGCATTAGCCAAATGTGCAACCCTCTTCCACCCTGCCCACCAGGGTATCACCCCACTGTATGGACTAGAATCAAAGAATAATCATGAAATGACAAATTCCAGACAGGCCCAGAATGATTAGGTTTCTTTTGTAGGTTTCTTTACCAATGTTTTGATTTGTGCATATTCTGATGTGTTATTTTGTTTGGTCCGAGTGGCCAGCTAATACATTAGTATTCATTTATATATTTATTTTTTTCACTTCAGAGATTTTTATTGGAAATAAAGGAAATGCTCATGGGACATACTCAGAGACAATGCTTAGTGACCCACTAATACTGAGGAAAATGTGTGTCTTTTAAGGGAAGGAGAAAGAAAGGAAATTTCTCTCAGACTGGGAAAAACAATAGCTGGTTACATGGAAATAGAGATTTGCCAATTCTTCAGTGGTGGTGACCTGAGGAAATGTAGACCTTAAAACAAACGGTGTAATGAAAATTGGGAGACCAGACCCCGGCATTGCCTCAGACATACCTACAGATGAAAGACTCTTGTGATTACAGTGAAAGCATCAAACAGGCTGGAGCATCTCAGTAGAAAAGATAAAAGTGTTTTTTCCTAAATAGCTTCATTTAAGAAGTTAGATTCATCACTACATTCCCTTCTGAGACCTAGTGGGTTCTTAGTCCCTCAACCCCAGGAAGTGGTATGAGAAACAACAGGATGAATTAAATGTTAGATCAGCAATATATTATGTCTAAGATTAGATGTGCAAAGGAGGTGGGCATAACTTGTTTTAGTTCTAAAAGTTAGAGGGTAAACACGAGATCTAAAATTTGACTAGAAGACTAATATATCTCACATCCTATGTTTTAGAAACTCAGATGTGTATACAAGACTTAATAGGAATTGTAAAATAGAAATATAGACTTGGCACAATACAACAGGGAGTGTCAGGGACTGTGGGTACTAGGGAGGGCAAGCTCTACCTAAAGGCAGCTACTATTAAGCCCTATTCAATTGTTGCCTTGAGGGATTGCAACCCTGGGGTTTCCAGATGAGTCTTAGAATGCAATAAAACCACCACAAACACTGAATCTTTTATTTTTTGAACAGTTACACTATGGTCAGAGAGACACTGATGCATTTGTCTTTCCTATGCCAAAAATCCCATCCTAATGTTCTAGATCTGCATCCTCAGGAAAGAACATATTACAAGATCTATGAAAGTATTTACAGATTGAGCAAGCTTCTATGCTATTATATTTGTGACAAGACCACTTTTCTTCACTTTCCTGGAGACTGACACCTTATAAATATGCAATGTTTCATGCTCTCTCAAAATAAGAAAGGTATAGAAACTTTTTTGTAGTGTAAACAAGTATACAAAATTGCAACAGACGTTCTCACAATGTGAACATGTGATTGACTATTTTTAAGTCACTCACTTTGAAGCTGATGTCTCTTTTCCCTACTGTCCCTTTTCCAGTACTGAACTTAACTAAGAAAAACACACCAAACCACCCAGTGAGGGCTTTTGGTGAGGAGCAAAGAGTCATGAAGGGGGAAGGAACTTCTGGAGAGAAATGGAGAAAGAAAAGGGGAGAGCAAGGGTAGAAGCTTAAGGGAGCTCCATCACTACAGAGTGTGCCATGGACTTAGATTCCTGACTATGTCAACAACTTCAGAGATGAAGCCTGGGGCACAAATTAAATGGGCAATAGAAGCTACTCAAAAATTTCCACCTCCCCAAAAACTCTATGCAGAATGGAGCATAGTGAATGAACCTGAAATGAAGAACTAATAAAAACAATTTCCAGAAACTTCTGAGGTGAAGCAGCAGTAGTAGAAGAGGGAAACTATAGATGGAAAGTAAGACATGTTCTAAATACAATAACTATATATATACACATATATAAACAATAAACAAATAAACAAAAATAAACAAAACACTTTGAAAATTACTAGTCCACAGTTGTGGGTTGAAGAGCCTGGTACTACCTGTAATACTGATGCAGAAGAACAGAAGGAGGAGGAAAGAGAAGAGGAGAGGAAAATATAAAGAGAGAAAGCAAAGACTTTTGGAAACAGTTTTCTGCACCTGACACCACTTCACCCACCCCTCTAAGGTATGTGATGTGAATTAAACTCTCAAAACAGTAGTGTGAAGTATAAACTATTGCCATACCTATGTTATAGAGGACTTAACATGGAGCAATTGGTACTGCATCCAGAGCTGACTGACTCCAAGGCCCATGAACTTCACCCCTTTACTTTCATGCTACAAAATGCACTGCAGAGCTTCATTTTTGCTGCTGGAGATACAGTAGCTTTAAGAGTGAAGTTAGAAACAGGGCAAAAATCTTTAGGGAAAAAGAAAGGGAGGGCTGTTTACTCTTAAATTTCTATTTTTTGTTTATAGTTTTGCACTTTTTCAGTGTTATCTTTTGGAAGCTGAGAATTGTCAAATTCTAGATATTTTGATATTTCCCTTAATTTATTTGGGTGAGATAAGAGAGTTGTATGAATAAATTAAGTGAGTAACTTTAACACATCTTCGAATGGATTTTGAAATTTTCCTTTCTTGCTTTCTTTTTAAATAAGATTATCATTTTTAAGACATTTAGAACAACTTTGAATTGTAAAAACAATACTTCTCAACATGGAAGATGTTGTTATTTTTTTAAGTCCCCAAAGTAATGATTGAACCTTCCTTTATACGTAAGAAAATACAGAGAGAGAAAGCACACCGCTGTGGTCAACTGGTCAACAGGACATGAGAAAAGAAGGCTAGGAGCCTGAAGCTGTCCAAGATATCAAGAGAGTTTCTGAATGTGCAGGTTAATAGATGCTCCTGAGAGTTATGTGAGCTTTGTGGCAGGAAACCATCAGTGTTCTTTCAATCTCAATATAGGAGTGGTCCAGGGGAGAGCTTATATTTCTCATTCTGAATGGATTAAGCCTGACTGAATAAAATGGAAAGATTCTTTCCTCACCTAGTTTTCTTTACTTGCTTAAAAACACCCTTGGAGGGATCGAAGAACCGTTTGAGTTGGAAACCTTTCAGAGTAGCTTGCCAGATCTTTATTTATTCATAGTTATTTCTCATTCCACTTGCCAGGAATTCATTTGAACATTTAGAGAATCTCTCTGTATGTATAAGACAAAACTATTGATGCATACAAAGTACAAGATGATTAATAAATAAAAACTTTTAAATGTTTTAGAAGGTTCATTTAAAATTAAATTACAGGGGTGATCTTGCCAGTTTGAAATGAGCTTTTCCCATGTCAGCTTTGGCAGATAATAAGGACACTGGCTCCTGGCTCTAATTCTTGTTCCAAGAGCCATTTTCAAGCGCTTGGGACAGCCTCTTTAGAATCCTTGGTGTCCGGGAAAAACAAATGTTAAGGGGGCTTCCTAACCTCATATAGCATATGCAGAGCCTGGGGAGGACAGCTTTCAATCTCCCCTTCCCAGCTGTATTAGTCAGGATTCCCCAGAAAAATAGAGCCAATAGAATGTGTGTATATACACACATATAGGTTCATGGAATTATGGAGACTTGCATGTCCAAAATATGCAGGGTGGACCAGCAGGCTGGAGACCCAGGGAAAGGCTGATGTTGCAGTTCAAGTCCAAAGACCCTCAGCCTGGAGGCCAGAAAAGTCCCAAAGCTGTAGTTCAAGTCCAATGGCCATCTGCTGGCAGAACTTCTTGCTTGGGGAAGGTCAATCTTTTGTTCCATTCAGGCCTTCCACTGATTGGATAAGGCCCACACACAATCTGGAAAACAGTCTACTTTGCTCAAAGGCCGCTGATTTAAATGCCAATTTCATCCAAAACCAAGAAATACCCAAGTATTTGACCATGTATCTGGGCATGATGGTTTGACCAACTTGATACATAAAATTAGTCATCACACCAGCCCATACGCTATAAAGCAGCCAAGGTAATGTCAAAATGCAAATAAAATAATCACTTCCTGTTTTAAAAACCTTTAAAGTTTCTACTCTAACCTTAGGAAAAGCCCCAATTCATCTTGGTCCTCAAGGTCTTTGTGATCTGTCTGTTGCTCATTTCTCGACCTCAGTTCTCCCATCCCATGCTTGAATCACAAGATCCTACCAGGCCAAATTACTTTCAATTTCACAGAGATACTATTTGCTTCCAGAAATTTACTGTTTCTTCTTCCTGCAACATTTCCCCTCATCCCCCAAACTGTCTCCCTCATTAATTCCTTTTCATTTTTTCCAGGTAAAAATTTAGACATCACTTCAACTGAGAGAGCTTTCCTTACTCCAGAGATTTATAATTAATTCCCAGCAGTCTGCCTAGCACATACCATATGCTTAGTAACTATTTGTAAAATAACTGAATAAAATCCACATATTCTGCATAACCAAGAGTACGATTACATGTAGTATTAGGGGACAGCAAAATCTGTTTCATAAGGGACAATCTTCTCATGAAAACAACCTTCTTGGCACTCTGGGTTTTGCTTCTATTTCAGTGATTGCCCCTTCTCAGAGTCTTTTGCTGGTTTCTCATTGGTCCAGCTTCTCTCTGTTGAAGTACTTCATATGTGTACCTTCATTGAAGTCTTCTCTCTTAGACCTCAGGCACTTGCTTGGCATTATATTTTGGATATCTAATGGGTCTTTCAAACCCCAAGTAGTCAAAATCGATCATTCTTTCAAAGTTGGTAACTTTAGCTACTCTGGCCAAGACACGTGTAGTCATTTTTTGTTTTTCTTTTTCTCTTACCTTACATATAATTCATCAGCAGATTGTGGTGGCTAAAACTTCAAAATATATCCAGAAGCTATCCATTCCTCACCCTTTCTACCTCTTACTACCCTTCTCTTAGTCACCACAGTCTTTAACATGGCCTGTTTCAACAGCCTCCTAGTGATCTTTTTGCTGCAGCCCTTCCCAACCTATATAGACTCTTCAACACAACAGCCAGAGCAGTCACTTAATGAAAGTCAGATCATGGATTTGCTCTACTCAAAATGCTACATGCCTCACTGTTTCAATCACAGTAAAAGCCAACTTTCTTAAAATGTCCTGAAAGTTCATATACACAGCTTGGTTCTCTGCACTTGCCTAATTGATGCTGAGTCTTATTATTCTTCCCCTGGCTCTCTGAGCTCCAAACACACTGACATCTTTGCTCTATCTTATGGGTTTTCACTCTGTTCACTCTTCCTCTAACCATCCTCCCCAGGATATACTTGATTAACTGCCTCACTCCCTTCAAGTCTTTCAGTGAGTTCTATCCTTGCCAGTTTATTTAATTTTAAATCAAATACCATTCCAAGCCCAGTATTAAGGAGTTTATTGAAAGAATATTGCCTTGGTCATAGCCAAAGATTCTAATTTAGTAAGTTTGAGTGTAGGACCCAGTGATCCATATTTTTTCATAAGAAATAAGTATTGTCATGATCATTAAGGTTTTTGTACACTACTGAAAAATTCTCAGGGTTATTGCTTGACCTGACAGTGTCAGTACCCCTTAAAATGTTCTGAATTGCCACATTAGGGCTCTGGCTAAAGATTTTGTTTTATCTACAAATCATGAGCATATCCAAAGAATGTTCTGACAGAAGAAAAAAAACATTCTTGTTCTGTTTTGTTTTCTTAAATAATAATTATTATTATTATTATAATATTAATGTTTGGAAATGCACAGGGCTTAATGGGAAAATATGTATGCATCTAGCAGAATAGAGATGCTCCTAATTTCTCTTTAAAAATGGAGATTCTTTCATTATGGAGACTTTTATCTTGATACTTGTTGATCCTAATCCTCACCTTTCCATGTATATCATATTTATTTTTAACTCATGATTTTCTCTTCCCCTGACCCTAACACCTACTAGAAGCAAAGGGCTGACAATGAAAATTAGACTGTGATGTTTGATCTAGGGTATAAATAGAAAAGCCTAGAACTTAGGCAGAAAGACTGTATAAATAGCCCTTAACTTGCTATGGGACTTTAAGAGATCCATTTCGACTCTCTAAAGCTCAGTTTCATCATCTATGACACAGAAAGAAAAATATTTTAGTATCAATGTGAAAGCATTCTGTAAAGTACACAGTACTCTATGCACTCAGATATTATTAATATTATTAAATAGTCATCTTCATTTTCTTGATCTACGTTTACAATGTAAATTTGTTACCTTTTCTGTCTCTATGTTATTACAGACAGTGGCTTACCACAATATAAGGAGGGTTAGCCATGATGGCAGTTCTTCCTGGGTATAGGCAATAAGGAGATGAATTATCTGAAGAGTTTGAAATAATAATAAGATTGACAGAAATTTAGTCTGTTTTTTTAAATTATCGTCATAAACCCACAATGCTAAAATTGTCAGAGATAAAATACTAACCCCGCTTCAGATTTCTTCCATTCTTCTGACTCCCCCTTAAGAGTTACCTTTACCCACTCATGATCCCTGTGATTACGAGGGCTCACCCCCCTGCAGACTCTAGTGTGGGCACATCACCCAGGCCTGACCCATTATTTTATTCTGTCTAGCTAGGCCACAGTGATTTTTGGAAGACAAATAAGTGATTGAGTCAGTCTCATCAACAGCAAACAACCCTAGGATTCTTGTGTGTAGTGGGTAGGATATCTCTTTATTTCAGCTGGAGTTGAGAACAGTGTGGGGAATACATGTGGCACTTCTAGCAGCCCTCCTGCCAGCAGAAGGAGGGAATCTGCCTGGAAACTGAGCCAATATAACTGAAAGCAGAGACAAGATAAGAGTGAGACCATGTCCAGATGGTGTCGTTGGATCATGTGGAGACAGACACTTGTGCCTATAATCTCTAGAATCAGATACACCCATGCTAGTTTGATTTGCATTCTATAACTTACATCCTGAAGATCATCACTAAGGCAAAGGTCTTTATAAAAATGAGTTTGAGGGGTGCCTGGGTGGCTCAGTTGGTAAGTGTCTGGTTTCAGCTCAGGTCATGATCTCGCAGTTCATGAGTTCAAACCCTGCATCAGGCTCTGTGCTGACAACTCAGAGCCTGGAACCTGCTTCAGATTCTGTGTCTCCCTGTCTCTCTTCACCTCCCCTGCTCGCTTGCTCTCTGTCTCTCTCTGTCTCAATCTCTCTCTCTCTTTCAAAAATAAATAAATATTTAAAAAAATTAATGAGTTTGATTTACATTGGAAGGCATGTGAGTAGAGGGCTAGCTCATGTCAGAAGTAAAGTGTGTAGCGTTGCCCAGTGAATGAAAGAATCCTAGGTTCTAGTAACAACTCATTTCTGACCCTCAATTTCAATTTCTACAAGGTGAGAGAGGGAAAGTTAGAAGAGATGATTTCTAGATAATTCAAACTCCTAAGAACAAGAGTTTCTAAGCATAGCTGAGGCATACCTGGGTACATGATGGAAATTTTGGAAAGTGAACCAGATTTGAAAGTAGAAAGACTGTGAATCACCTGACAAAACATAAATAAATCATAGAAGACATTCTTTCTGCAACACATTATGATACTGGATTGATGGCATGGAAACCCTAAAGTAATGAACATGACTGTGGCTGCCATGCCATCTCAGTCATTTTTATTGCTTTTACCATTATAATTTGATGTCAAAACATATGAGGCCTCTGTATTTACAGTTGTTCTCTTAATGCATTATAATTGCAGATGTACTCAAAAGGAAAAGCTTGATTTTTTTGCCTAAATGACACCTTTAATGACTTCTGAATAAAGCATGACTCCAATTAGAGATATCTCCAGAAAATCACACCTAATAGCATCATTTATTAGAATTCTAAATAAGAGCTCTTTGTTTCAATGTCATCTCCTTTTAATCTGTTTTCCTAGGGAAGGGCATGGTTTCCTGTACATTATGGCAGAGGGTGAAACTCTTATGATTGGGATTCATCATATCTGATCCTACACCAGGTAAATCATTGAACATGTTTTTCTCACTTAAAATAAATTTAACAAGCTGTTTTGATTATCCACCAAATGCCAAGTAGTATAGAAAAATGTGGAAGTGAGCAAGTCTTCAAACCTATCCACAATACATTTGGAGTGTAATGAAGGATGCAGATGTATGAGTTAGCACGTAACTAGCAGAGAAAGAGAGTATATTTCATGCAAGAGGAATAGCCTGAGCGACTCTGCAGTCTGGAGGGTTGAATACGACAGATGGTGTTTGAAATGCAATCAAATGAAGATGAGGGCATACTAGGTTAAAATGGGTCCTAATCCAATGACTGATGTTCTTATAAGAAAAATAAATGTAGACACAAAGAGATCAAGGAAGATGGCTATGCTAAAATGGAGGCAGAGACTGGAGTTATAATGTTCCAATTTTGGAATGCCAAGGGTTGCTGGGGACCACTGGGAGATAGGAAGAAAGAACTGATCTTCTCCTAAAGCTTGTAAAGAGAATGTGTCCCTGCCATCCATCATGAGAAAAGGATGCCTTTGGAAGTCATCAATCCCCACAAAAGAACAAAAAGAGTAGGTCTGAAATCAGCTCTTTGCCTGCAGCAGTTACCTCAGCAGACAAGCAGACCCATGAGCAAAGAACAAGTGGTTGCCACTGAGACTTGGGAATTGTTTTCTATCTTGCATTATTGCATTAAAAAATAGCAACAACAAAAACAAAAACTAAACTATTACATTGCCCCAGTATATTCCCTTGCCTTCTAGCTTCTTTTCCCACCCCAACCATCTGTTTTCCGTTTCCTCTGATCTTCTCAGAAGAAGCAGTTTTATCTGCTAGCCAACTTCTTTTAACTTAATGATTCAACATCCTATTATAGATACTGTATTTAAATAGTTCATAATCTCTCACTTCCAGACATGAAGAATGGAAAGAATTTTTCCTGAAGCTATATGCCAACATGCCTCATGAGATAATTTTCCATAGGTTTCATTATTTTTTTCATGGAAATGCATTTCTCCCGAAGAATAAGAACTTTGACAAAAGTAGCCACAGCAACAATGAAAAAGGTCCTGGCTCTCTGTGTGTCCTAGGTGCCTAGCACTATGCCTTGTACAAGGCAGGAACTCAGAGAATATTCAACAGAGAACTATGTGAATGATAGAATGAGGTTTTTTTTTTGTTTTATTTAAGGCATAAAATACATGAAAATATTTAAAGTATTCATCTTAAAAGTAAATGAAAAAACAATGAATAGGCTTAAAAAGTTTGGCTCTTCAAATTGAATGGGATGAGCTCTATGGAATTACCACAGCCACTATGGCAAAGGCAAGCAAAGGATATAAAACATTTTCAATGGAAATAAACTCATGGTTAAAAGTAAGGTCTTTAAGTGTCACAGGCCCTAGAATTGAAGTCTAGCTTTAGCTCCTATTATATGAATTTCTTGGCAAATTTCCTTATGGCTCTTCACTTTTTTTTTCTGTAAACAGGAAATATAAATAACATTACCAATCTCATGACTTTCTTTGTGAAGGTCACATGATTTAATTACTATAGAATATTTCACACACAGAATGGGCACTATGTAAAGGCTAGCTACTTTTGTTACTGTTGCCGTTATTTATTGTTACATTACAGTTCAGATCACATTCTTTTTCGATTTTATTCTTATTAGCATACACTTTATGACAGTTAATTCATTTTCTAGCAGCCTGCTTTCTTAGTCATCCTTCTTAGAGCTTTCTATTATCTCTATTTGTTAAGACTCTTCACAGTGCAAATAACACAAACCCAGCTAAAATTATCTTGAGTCAAAAAAGATAGCCTCTGGGGACTGATGGGTGTGGGGGGAGAGGGAGGAGATGGGCATGGAGGAGGGCACTTGTGGGGATGAGCACTGGGTTTTATATGGAAACCAACTTGACAATAAACTATTTGGGGAAAAAAAAAAAGATAGCCTCTGGGCTTGCCCACTCTCTTTGGTCCCCTTAACCTTTCCAGTGGCCAGCTTGATTTTAGTTCACTTTCCCTTTACTCAGGAGAGACAGAGATGCTAAAATAATCAATCCAATTGTGATATAGTAAAGATCTTTGTTTAATGATGTGCAAGATGACCATGCAACAACAGGATTTATATAGCTGTTTCATATACAGTGGGACCTGTATTTGTTATAAGAGTTATATGTTGGATTCAACATGTTGTGGAGTGTATGGAAATAGTGAAAGGAAAAAGGAAGACCAGAAGAAAAAGATGAAGCAGTGTAAAACATGTCATAAACAATTAAGAACTGAGATAGCTTAGTTTGGAGAAGTAACATTTGGGCTCCACTTCATAGTTAACTTTGTATAGAATGTAGTTTATGTCTAAGAGGATGTTAACCAATTATTTGCTAACTCAACAGAGACCAAACTAAATGTCAATAGATTTAGGTGAAAACAAAAAGAGTTCAATTATAACAGAGTAGCCCACTTTTTGCCTTTAAAAAAGCCTCAGAGTTATATATCGAATTTAAGAAACAAAACAAAGGGTAAAAAAGAGAGGCAAACCAAGAAACAGACTTAACTATAGAGAAAAAAAATTGCTAGTTATCAGAAAGGAGAGACTAGAGAGGATGGGTTATATAGGTGATGGGTATTAAAGAGTGCACTTGTGATGAGCACCAGGTGATGTATAGAATTTATGTACTGGAATTTAAATAAAAACTTTTAAAACATAGGAAGAGTTGGAGGAAAGAATGTGGAATCTTCTGTAGACCATCTGTAATTTAATTGTCTTTGGACAAAGAAAATGAAATTGAGATTTTTTTTATAAATGTTTAATGTAGTTGTAGAGCCCCGAAATCTTTCAGTATTATGTTAAAATGAAATGGCAGTATTTAGCATCAGTATTGTTAATTCTCACTATAATATTACATTTGAAAAATAAGGTTTAGTAGAAAATATTTAGAGCTTTGGTGAGAAGTTATGAAATATAAGTTTTGACTTTAAGGATAACTTTATTTCCATAGTCATAATGTTATCAAAAGCACCTTGTATGGATTTGATATCAATAAGGAATGGATAATAATATAGGATAGACTTATAATATCTATTATAATTTATTTTTCTCAAAAAAAATGAAAAGTATACTGAAAAAATGACCAGAGTTTACTGCCACAAGTAAATGTGGAATTTCTGACACTAGTAAATAATCAATAGATATTAACTAATACTATCATCATTCTCATCACCAATATTATTTGCAACAATCTTCTAGGATCTACAAATTGCAAGGGGAACAGTTTCAGTTCTTTTCCCTGCCCTTGAGGTGGTCTAGAGGGAGATTATCACTAGTTATATTTCTTTCAAAGGCCCTCTTCTGTTGAAGATCAGAATTTCATATTTTGTAGCTGTGTAATGCAGCAACTGATGTGAAAGAATTTGCTATAGCAGTATTTTGATTGGAAAACTCCTCTTCCCATGTGGCATAATCAAGGGCCTGGGGTCCAGCTTGAGGCTGTGCAGAACTGATTACTTTAACTACCAAGGCAGACTGCTTTCCATAGAGCTCTCCATGATGGCAAACTCCTTAACTGGTGGCACTTTAGTCTTTGGAAGATGAATCTTGCACAAATGAAGGCTTATCCCAATTTGCAATACCTTACTGTGAAGGAAATTGCTAAGTCAAATTATATGAAACTAGACATGTTTAAGAGCTATCAGGTTAAATACAGTTGAACTCAGTGAAATAACAAGTGATCTTTTCTGAAGGATGTAAGAGAATTTGTATTGTTTCTAATTACTTGTGAATAAATCTTTTGCTTTTCTTCTCTACTAAAGAATGGACAAGAATACAGCATGCCTATTTGGGTCAGTGTGTCTTTTATTGTTCTTTTCTCAATGATATAATGTATATATTACAGATATGTATGTCAAGACACTAAAATCTCCATCTTGGGTTTATGAATAATAGAAAAAGGTCAGGAAACAGACCAAGTTTACTATCAAAATTCTTTTAGAAGAAATGCATATAAGATTGGGAATTCCATCATCCCTAAAGGAAATTAGTTGCAAGGTTCACAAATGTCCCAATGTTGAATAAAAGGTATGTTCAGAACCACTTTGACAGCTGTATAGTTCTAGGAGCCACCATCTCTGATATTCCTCAGGAAAATCTCTGAATTTTTATAGTGTCTTAACTTTCCAAAATGCTCTCATGGAATTTTTATAGATCCAGAGAACACAGGTCTTCTGGCACTTAATCCAGTCTGTTATCATTGTGTCCTTTCCAATATTATCTAGTAATTACAATTATAATTATCAAATATCATCTAGCAATGAGGCTTTGGAGATGGGACCCCATCAAACAAGAATCAGTTTAATTCTTGAGTTACTAGACCAAGGTTTTCTAAAATATTGCCTGCTAGAAAACCACTTGTGTCTAAATCACCTGGGCTGGCCCCATTCCAGATCTATGAAAGCATAATCTCTGGGATTTGTACCTTGAAAAGCTCCCATTTTTAGCAAGCACCCAGAGGCTATTCTGTTGTATACTGCTAAAATAATCAATTATTGCTTCTCTTGCTTTTTGTGGAAAGCATTAGGATAGCCCAAATTGACTTAAATTCAATTTCAGCTTCTCATAAGTTTTGTTGTGGTATTTTATGCACTGATCATTTTAATTCACTTATTAATTTAAGCTGAGTGAGAGGGAAAAATGTGATATAAGAGATTCAGGATGCTGAAACAAATTAACTATTAATGATCCAGAAGTATTAATACTGAGTATACAGTATTCCCCAGTCTCAAAAAAAAAAAAAATAAAAATAAAAAAAGAGCATCCTTTATTTAAGAGGGCCTTCACTTAACTGTTTTAATAAGAGCTAGTCAACTGAAAGACATCTTTGAACAAATGATAAAGAACACAGTGTTTCATGCATAAACAATGTGGTATCCTGAGAGATGGGTGGATGGGCTTGGAGCCAGACAGATCTGCATATAAATCCCAGCTCCTCTCATTAATTCTGTTGCCCTGCTTAAACAATCTAAACAATCTAATCCTTAGGTTTATGATCTATAAAATGAGACTAATACTAATTCTTATTTATAAATTTGTAAATATTTTTAAAGTTCCTAGCATTAAGTAGACACTCTGTAAGGAACAAGATAGGAAATGATTAATCAAAACGTTGACTATGACCAAGGCCAAAGAATGTACCATTATATGTAGTTACTGGGTCTTGTAACAGGTAGTTCTTATTTGTTTAATGTGGGACTATCTCAATGGTCTGTTTATGGTTTTATTGACCTGAGAGACAAAAAAGAAAAAAGAACATAGCTCAATTCTTTTCAGATAACATGATAAGAAACAGAAAAAACAAGCTCTTAGCCTCAAATGATCTTAATTTTTCTGTTACTAAAACTTTCTTTCACTGAGGAAGATAAACTCAGTTGCTCCAATAAAAAGGAAGATTTTATCCATAATAAATTGACTCTAGGAGTAAATAAACCAATAAGAAATAGGCTTCTACCTTTAATGTAATAAGCACAGCTGAAGACAGGGGTATACCTTGCTTTACATGACAGAAATAGAAGAAAATGGTTAAAGAAGATGGAACCCTGATTCTGAATGGAAGTCATGCAGTGCACATCATATTCATAGAAAGCAATGAAATCCAACTCAATTTCTTCACTTTCTTCCTTTGAATAAGCAACTGAATGGACACATCAGAAGCCCTATTTCATGTATCCAAGTGGTACTGCCAATCAAGGTATCCCACATTCCCCATCTCCAGAATGCAGTTTTCAAAACAATTAACCAATTCTCTTCAACTCAATGATTTGTACTACAGTAGGCATGTCACCCAAAGGCCATGTGGATTCCTTTTGGGGAGACTGAAAGAATTTGAGAAAGAGTACCTTTCTTTTCTAATAAGAAAAGACAAAAAGAGAGAATCCTAATCAGATTATTTAGTGCCTATATCTAGCTATTACAAAAGCCCAGAACTTTTTGGTTACATGAGTCAATAAATTCCTTTTCTCTGTTTGAGCTGATTGGACTTGATCTCTTAAGAGTCTAATTTCACTGGTCTGAGAGGTTGGGCTACAAACAAACTGGAATCAACTGTGTCCTGAAACACTCCTTAATTCTGCCAACTAAGTCTATAGTCTCCAGCAGTGGTTTTCAGTTTTTAAGCATTTTAAGTAAATTTTCCAAGATGTTGTTATTATTGCTGCTATTGTTGTCTTTCTTGTCTTAACATGAAACTATGAATGTCATAACTCTGCTTTTTATTCCACTAATTTTGACCTGACCCTGGAAGATGCATACCAGCAGGCATATGTATTCTTCTGATTCTGAAGCCTAGGTGAGCTTCTGAGTATGCAGTCAGCTGGAAAGCCCATAAACAAGACCAGCTTTCTGAGAAGGATCCTGCCAGAAAAGCTGCTACAAGCATATTGTGTGAGCAGCTGGCCTCAGCAGCAGAGAATTTACCAGAAAAGAAAATGGAGAAAAACGTTTGCAAGCAACAGTTTGAGATCAAAAGGGTCCAGAAGGCATAGCCTTTATGTGTATCCCCACTGCATTTAAAATGGGATCCTCAAGAGAGAAGTCTCTATCCATCCATCCACTGGAATGGTGTCAGGAATTTGCTATAGATCCCATTTACAATTTGAATGGAATTTATCTTATTCCAAACTCAAATGATGATTCACTCTGTAGTTGGACCTCCTCCATTGAACAGGCTGTGCAACCTTCTTGGCTTCTAGGTCAAGTGGAGGGCTTCCAGGTTGCTTCTTTCTTCCTGCCTTCATCCCCTCCATTCTTGGATGTTGTTCAATCAGAAATGACCTCCTAAACCACGGAGATCTAGCCAATAATCCTCAGGGAGGTTTGCACTGTAAGACAGAATGAAGACAGAATAACTTGATATCAGACAGATTTCAATCTCAATTTCCCTCCTTCCCTCTCTCTTTTCCTCCCTTCCTTATTTATGGAGTACCTATTCTATGCCAGAAACTA
Source organism: Crocuta crocuta (assembly GCF_008692635.1). Classification (NCBI taxonomy): domain Eukaryota; kingdom Metazoa; phylum Chordata; class Mammalia; order Carnivora; family Hyaenidae; genus Crocuta; species Crocuta crocuta. Next base: position 6,109,298 of record NW_027532679.1, on the reverse strand, counting down.
TTAGATACTAGAGATATAGGGATGAACTAAAACAAACAAACAAACAAAACAAACAAACAAACAAAAAACAAGGAACAACAATAACAACACTGCATCTTCTTTCCTGAAATACAGAGGATCATTCAATGAGTAAACACCTTAAGTAAGTTCCTATTTGAGCCAAGTCATTTCCTCTGTTTTAGCCTCAGTTTCCTCATCTGTAACGTGGATAGAGAAATGCCTGTCTTGCATGACTAAAGAAGACTTCAGGTATGTGAGATCTTGGAAGCTGGATGATCCAAGAGTGAAAAAATATGCATGTCTTAAAGATTAATAAAATTAGTTAATATTATCCGGAAACCCCTGTGTGTTTTTCTTTGTCGTAAGAGGAGCTAAATAGAAGAAAAACTATGAGCCTATGGTCAGGGGACCTTATGTGCTTTGAGTCTCCCAGAGCCTCTCCTATAAAATAGTGACAGTCCAATTCACCCTACCTCCTCAGAGGGCTATGCAAGAATTGTGTGAGCTATTTTAAAGAGAGAGAGAGAGAGAGAGAGAGAGAGAGAGAGAGAGAGAGAGAGATAACAAACATTTAAAGCATCCTTTGCAGACTGAAAGCAGTGGTTCTTGATTTGGGGTAATTCCCATCCTCTTCCCCCACACCCCAGAAGACATTTAGCAACATTATTTTTTTTTTCAAAAAGTACCTTTTAGGAGTGCCAGGGTAGTTCAGTCAGTTGAGTGACAAAATCTTGATTTCAGCTCACGTCATAATCTCAATGTTTGTGAGTTCAAGCCCCACGTCTGGCTCTGTGCTGTCAATGAGGAGCCTTCTTGGCTTTCTCTGTCTCCCTCTTCCTCCCTGCCCCTCCCCTGCTCATGTTCATGCTCTCTCTCTCTCTCTCTTTGAAAATAAATTAATAAAAATTTTAAAAGCACCTTTTATTTTATTTATTTTTGTACCTTTTTTGTTTAATGTTTAAGTTCTAGTCTTTTAACAAATTTAAATTACACAATATAGTGTTATCTATAGTCATCATGTTATACATAATATCCTCAGTTTATATTATTATATTTTTTCCATTTGTAATTGAAAGTTTGTACATCTTTATCAGCTTTCCCCTTTTTCTCCCAACTTCCTACCCCTTTCAACCACTTTCCTATTCTTTGTTTCTATGAGTTTGACTTTTTTTGAAAAATCCTATATATAAGTGATATCATGCAATATTCAGTATTTGTCTTCGTCTCTCTCTAGGATTACTTCACTAATCATAATATCTTCCAAATTTATCCATGGAGTCACAAACGACAAGATTTCCTTCTTTTTAAAACTGAATAATATTCCTGTGTGTGTGTGTGTGTATGTGTGTGTATCACATTTTCTTTATCTCATTTGTCAGTGAACACTTAGGTTGTTTCCATACCTTGTTTTTTTTTGGGAGTAATGCTGCTGTGAACATGAGAATATAGATATCTCCATGGTATCTATTTTTCCTTTGGCTCTATACTCAGAAATAGAATTGTTGGATCTTTCTGTCATTCTGTTTTAATTTCATGAAGAAACTTCATACTGTTTTCCATAGTGGCTGTACCAGTTTAAAACAGAGTACAAGGGTTCCCTTTTCTCCATATCTTTACCAACATTGATTATTTCTCATCTTTTTGATAATAGTCATTTTAACAGGTGTGAAGTGATATCTGGTTTTGATTTATAATTCCCTGACAATTAGTGATGTTGAGCACTTTTTCAGTGCCTATTCCCATTCATATGACTTCTTTAGAAAATCATCTATTTAGGTTCTTTGCCCATTTTTAAATTGTGTTATTTGATTTTTTACAATTAAGTTGTATGAGCTCTTTATGTATTTTGGATTTGGGACCCTTATTAAATATGTTGTTTGTAATTTTTTTCTTTCATTTCATAGGTTGTATTTTAATGTTATTGATGATGTCCTTTGTTGTACAGAAACTTTTTAATTAAATGTAGTCCTGCTTGTTTATTTTTGCCTTTGTTGTCTTTGCTTCTGGTATAATATTAAAAAAAATCATTGTCAAGACCAATATCAAAGAGTTTACCCTCTATGTTTCCTTCTAAGAATTTTTTGTTTTCAGTTCTTACACTTAAGTCTTTAATCCATTTTCAGTTGATTTTCATGTATTTTCTAAGATAGGAGTTCAGTATCATTCTTTTGCATATGGCTAACCAGTTTCCCAACACCATGTACTAAAAAAGACTATCCTTGGGGCACCTGGGTGGCTCAGTTGGTTAAGCATCTGACTTCGGCTCAGGTCATGATATCATGGTTTGTGGGTTCAAGCCCCGTGTCAGGCTCTGTGCTGACAGCTAGCTCAGAGCCTAGAACCTGTTTCGGATTCTGTATCTCCCTCTCTCTCTCTCATCCTCCCCTGCTCAAGCTGTCTCTCTGTCTCTCTGTCTCTCTCTCTCTCAGAAATAAATAAAACATAAAAAAATTTGAAAAAGACTATCCTTTCCATGTCATATATTCTTAGTTCTTTTGTCAAAAGTTAATTGGCCATAAATGAGAGGCTTTATTTCTGGGCTCTCTATTCTGTTCCATTGATCTATCTGTTTGTTTATATGCCAATACCAGACTGTCTTGATTATTATGGCTTTGCATCATAAAGGTGGGAACTATGATGCCTCCATTTCTGTTCTTTGTCAAGATTGCCTTGCTATTTGGGATCTTTTGTAGTTCCACATAAACTTTAGGATATTTTTTCTATTTTTTTTTAAATGCCATTGGAACACTGATAAGGATTGCACTGAGTCTGTACATCATTTTGGGTAGTATGGAAATTTTACAATATGAATTCTTCCAATCCATGAGAAAAAAATGTTTCCATTTATTTGTATCCTCTTCAATTTCTTTCAAAAATGTCTTATAGTTTTCAATGCACAGATCTTTCACCTTCTTGGTTAAATTCATTCCTAAATATTTTATTCTTTTTTATTTTATTGTAATGGGTTTTTTTTTTCTTAATTTCTCTTTCTGATAGTTTGGTTTTGGTACATAGAAAGTCAATTGACTTTATATACTGATTTTGTATTCTGCTACTTTACAGAAATTGTTTATTATTCCTAACAGTTTTTTTTTATGGAATCTCAATTTTCTGTACGTAATAATGTCATCGACAAAGAAATATAATTTTACTTCTTTCTTTAACTTGTGGGTGCCTTTTATTCTTCTTATTGCCTAATGACTTCCAGTACTATCTTTAGCAAAATTGGTGAGAGTGAGCATCACTGTTTTGTTCTGTTCTTATGGGAAAAGGCTTCATCCATTTTACCACTGAGTAAATGTTAACTGTGGGATTTTCATACACGGTCTTTATTATGTTGAAGTATGTGTCCCTCTACACCTAGTTTATTTAGGGTTTTTATCATGAAAGAATGTCAAATTTTGTCAAATGCTTTTTCTGCATCTAGTGAGGTGATCATATGATTATTATCCTTCATTTTGTCAATATAGTATCAACATTTGTTGATTTGTGGATATTGAAAGACTCTTTTACCCCTGGAATATATATCCCACTTGATCAAGTCTTGATTAAAACAAGACTTTTAATGTATTATTGAATTTGGTTTGCTAATATTTTGTTAAGTATTTTTGTATCTATGTTTATCAGGGATATTGGCATGCAATTTTTTTCTCCTGTATTGTCCTTGTCTGGCTTTGGTATCAAGGTAATACTGATCTTATAAATGACTTTGGAAGTACTTCCTCCTCTTCTATTTTTGGAAAGTATTGGTAGTATGTCTTTTTTAAATGTTTGGCAGAATTAATTAGTGAAGCCATCTGGTCTTGGACTTTTCTTCATTGGGAGGATCTGATTACTAATTTAATCTCTTTACTAGTAATTGGTCAGTTCACATTTTCTTTTTCTCATAATTAAGCCTTGGTAGGTTGTATATTTCTAAGAATTCATCCATTTCTTCTGGGTCATCCAATTTGTTGGTACATAATTGTTCATAGTAGTCTCTTACTATCCTTTGTATGTGTGTGGTATCAATTGTAATGGCTCCTCTTTAATTTATAACCTTAATTGCTTGAGTCCTCACTCATTTTTTCTAGGTGAGTCTAGCTAACACTTTTTCTAATTTTTTGAATCTCTTTAAGCAACCAGCATTTAGTTTCTCTTGTCTTTTTGGTCTTTATTTCATTTACATACTCTAATCTTTGTTATTTTCTTCCTTCTATTAACTTTGGGCTTAGTTTGTCCTCTTATTTATTTATTTTTAGTTCTTTGAGTTGTAAAGTTAGGATGTTTACACTTGACAATTTTTAAATATGTATTTACAAGTGGTAGAAGAAGTGGAGAGTTGCTATTGGCATCTAATTGGTAGAGGCCAGGGATGCTGCTAAACATCCTACAATGCACTGGATGTCCCCCCATCCCCAATAAAGAATGATTGGAATCAAAATATCTTAAGTGTCAAGGTTGAGAACCTCTGAAAAATGCTGTAAAGTACTGTGGAAAAACTATTATTCTAATTGAATCTGGATGTAGCTAAATACAGCGGGAGGGGAGGGGGACCCAAAAGGGGGCATGGCAAAGTCTAAGAGGTCATAGTGTCCTCAAATTCACACATGAAAATAATTTCTAGAACAAAATCAAAATAAAGATATCTTATGCCTCAATGTATTATACTTGAAAGGAAGTTAGAAGATAATTCTTCCAGATCTGTTATTGACTTCTTGTATGACCATGGAAAGGGCATTTACCCTTTCTGGACTCGAAAATTTACCATAAGAATAGACTAGAGACTTTCAAGGCATATACAACACTAGCAGGCCGTTTTCAATTATTTGTGAGAGATAATAATAAAAGCATAGAATTTTTATTCTAGTGTCACAGACTCAAGCTTTTTCACTTATTAGGTGGGAGGATTTAGAAAACTCATTGAAGGATTTTGAGCCTCAGTTTATTATCTGTAACTGGGAGAAAACTGAATGTGTTGCAGTAAAAGTGTGGCACATAGTAGCTATTATTTCTAGTAATTATATTACTATGAACTGTGGAGAATATAGCAGTCTTTTTCATGAGCTTGCATTTGGTTGAAAGCATGCTTCTATAGCACTGAGCAGACACAAGAGAAAGGGTCATGGTCTTTAAGGAGTAAATGTGTACAGCCTCTCAGTAAGCCTTTCTGTGTGGACCAAATACTAGTTTGACCATGCATTATAGGTAAGTCATGGCTCTTCTGAACACACAACCACCCCATCTGAAAGGTGAAATAACTATGCCTTCAGAGAACAATAGGAAGTTGTATGTGTATTTTTAACATTTCTATTTAAGTCTTTTCTTCTATTTCCTAGTGTGTCCCCACCCATCCTATAGGATATTCTTATCTTTTCCATCACTAGGTCCAAACATGGACAAACCTTGCCTTCAAAAAATCAGCTTCTAGTCCCGCAGAAATATTTGTATAGGAAGACATAAAGGAATCATTTCTCTTTCTTCGTGCTACTTCGTCTATATGGCATTGTTTCTCTGATCATGAATAGTGACCAATTACTTCATAGTATGTTGGATGTTGACTTCAGGAAGATTTATGATGTCATGAAGTTACTTTATGAAGGAATAAGCTGATCTATTTTCTCCCTCAGGTCTCAAAAAATGGTCTCAGTGGCCTAAAGAAATCTGAGATAAATTCCAGGTAAAATTAAATATAATAGTTGCTAATAAAAAATTCTTATTAACAGCCCAAAGAAGCTGATTTTAACATACCAGTAATTTTAATTTGTGTCATTATCAGTGACAGTTTCAACTATTTATGCTATTTTGTGAAACTAAATATATAACTAGATAGATAGATCGATAGATAGATGATAGATAGATAGATATACACACATTTAAAACAACTTTATTGAGATATAATTTACAATAAAATTCACCCATTTGAACTATAGAATTTGGTAGAGTCTTGCAAGTCAGAGTTGTACAATTATCATCACTAACTGTGAAACATTTCTATCAACTGTGCCTTCAAAAAATAAAAAGCTAGAAACAATATTTTTCTCCAGTCACACCACTCCTCCATTGGGCTGCTGAGGAGAAACATTTGGCTATTTATCACCACACCTGATATTTGTCTGGTTTTGTATGAGAAACCACACCAGCCATCAATGTTCTTTTTCTTTGTTCTTAGGAACAATGGCTCAATCTTTAGTGTATCTTCTCCAAGGCATACTCTTTGATTCAGTTTCTCCTCTTAGTTAGTGTTGGATTTATCACTAATCTCTTCACACCCATCAAAGAAAATTACCAATAGGGCCATATTCTAGCAAAAGTGGTCACACTATGTGAAATGAATACCTTCCTGGGGCCATGGCTGCTGTTGTTAAGAGCTTAAGCTCCATTTTAATGTAGTTTCTCACATTCTGACTTGCAGTGGTTGCCAAAGAAGAGGTCTCCTCTATTCAAAAATTAATTTTGAAAAAATTGTCAGTTTAAGAATGGTTTCCTTATAAATTAATATCTTGAATAGGATCATATTAGTAAAGGAAAACTCAAAGAATTATCTCATTCAACTTTCTGTCTTCTAAAAGGGAAACTTTTAATTAAGGCTTGTACTTTAAAAACAAGCAAAATAAATGGAAGTACTAAAATCTGGAAACCTTGAAAAAGTTCTTCAACAAATTCTCTTGGCTCTCATTCTTTCTCTATTCTCATTGGTTTATAAATTTTTCTCAACTGCCTTATTTAAAGCTACTTTGGTTGCAAGTAGTAGAAATCCACTCAAACTAACTCACATATAGTTGAGGGTTTGTTACTGGGTTTTTTTTTTTAATGTTTATTTATTTTTGAGAGAGAGAGACAGAGCACAATAAGGGAAAAGGGCAGAGAAGAAGACACAGAATCCAAAGCAGGCTCCAGGGTCTGAGCTGTCAGCACCGAACCTGATGCAAGCCTCAAACCCATGAACCATGAGATCATGACCTGAGCTGAAGTTGGACGCTTAATCAACTGAGCCACCCAGGCACCCCTAGAAGGTTTGTTACTGTTGTTGAGGTATCATGGGTTGTGTCTCAGAATCTACAGGCAAGAAGTGCTTTTAGAAAGAATTAGAACAGGGAAAGCTATCAGTGTGCTCAGTCTCACTTTCTCTTTTTCTGGACACTTGTAAACTCACCTTTCTGCCTCTCATAGTATATTTCTGCCTCATTCTTCTCTTTTCCTCACATTTTCTGCTGCTCTGTAAACATAATTTAAAAGGGACCACCTGCCTGTAAGTTCAAATACTAAAAGAATCTAACTAATATTTTTCAATACTAATTCCAGACTGTCTCCAAAAAATGTGATGGGCTTGGCTTGGCCAGGTTTTCTCTCCTAGATGAGACAGATTCTGACAGGGAACCATTTCCAATAATTGTCTGAGAAAATAGGGTTGAGTTGTTGACCCCAAAGGTGTCTATTATCACACTCCATGATGCTTTCTCATTCTTACCTTTCTTTTTCAGAATAGTAGCCAAACTTTTTTTTCTCTAAGCACTTCAAAGAATCAATGCCATCAGTCTTAACTCTTTCAAGCACAAAGAAAGTCAAGTCTTCTAACAAGGAAAGCAGTGGTATGGTAAAAAGTCAGCAGCAGTTTTGGGGGACAACCCAAGAGGCTGCAGATTGTGATCAGCCTTATACACAAAGTGACTGAATGAGTTACTTATGGACTAAAATCCAGTTTCATTTGCTTCTGTAGTATGGTAGTTCACACATTAAAGTCACTGCTCTCTCTCAGAGCAGTGTCCAAATAATGTAATAACATTTCACAGTTATTAGCCTTTTCTAAGTTATTGCACTTTACTCAGTCTTGGCTAGAAGCCCATGTCCTGGAGCAGAACTTAACTTTTAAACACTATAGTGATTGCCCTATTTTAAGTAATGGATTTGCCAATGGAGACAAAGGAATTTTATGATCCTTAAGGAATCATTCACTTATCTATTTTAAATGTTAGGAGTTTAATGCTTTTCATTGATTAAATCAAAGTCAGAGCAGTGATCTTCCTACAGGTGTCAGTAGAAACTGTGAAACCACATTTCTGCCTTTTAAGCCCTCTGGTCCATGAGGTTCCTTTTTTAAAGTATTTTTTTAAATCTTTTTTATGTTTATTTATTTTTGAGAGAGAGACAGAGACAGAGCATGAGTTGGAGAGGGGCAGAGAGAGGGAGACGCAGAATCCGAAGCAAACTCCAGGCTCTGAGCTGTCAGCGCAGAGCAGACTTGGAGCTCAGACCCACAAACCATGAGATCAGGACTTGAGCTGAAGTCAGATGCTTAACTGACTGAGCCACCCAGGTGACCCTGTGAGGTTTCTTTCAAAAGGAAAATATAGAATAATTATGGCTGTGTAAGTTACCAGGAAAGAGGGTATGTTTGTGAGATATGGAGGTAGCAAGTCCTATACAGTAAAAGGATAATACCGTTATCCTAAATATCTTATTATGGCCTATCCTGATGATAAGTCTCTTCTCAATGGCCTAATTAGATCCAATTATATCTGAGTAATAGTGGGAAAAGTCATTTACTTTACCTTATTCCTTAATCTTGAATCTCAAAGGAGTATTTGATGGTAGACAGGTACTGCATATAAAATAATTTTAATTTCTATCAAGAATGTACTGTGCTTACCTAAAGTAGTGATGACAACCATTTCTTTCTCACTCATACTTTCCTCTTTAAAAAAAAAGTCCCATCACAAGCTAGAAAAGCCAGCTTACCCACTTTTCACCCAGAGCCTCCATCTACAGTGGACTGAACACTGAGGTCCACATCTGAACTAACCTGAGTACATCACATGCTTTCTCTTTGGAATTGGAAATTGAAGCACGGAGATTGATTTGGTTAACCCAGGATAGCCAAAATAAAAGTCTACGAGTAGACCTTAAGGGCTTCAGGTGCCTCAAGGGACAGCTATATGTATGTGAATAAGTGGATAGAAAAGTTGGCCTCTTAGAAAAGAGAATCAAGTAGATCTCTAGAAGATAAAAGTGTTGAGGGGAAAGGATAAAATGAAGAGAAAATTATTGGATTCTTGGCAGCAGTTCTCATGAGGTATGATTATACTTATTAAATTTTATGAGATACCCAGGATCCTTACAATACACCTTACTTTAGTAAGTTAGATTGAGTTATCTATTTCTTGTTCTTGTTAGCTTAAGCATTTCTTATTTATGCATCTAGATAGACACACATTATATGAACTGGAGATTCATTTGAATGAAAGAACAGAGATGTACTAGTGGCCAAGTCAGGCTAATAATTACACACAAAACTGAATCAGAACCAATGATTTTCACTGACACTGCAAAATTTAACCCTTGTACAGTTCTATATAAGTAAAACTCATTTTACAGATAAGAAAAAGGAGGCTCAGAAAGGTTAAATAACTTGTTCAAAACTACATAAATCATATGTAACAGAAACTAGAACTAGACCTCTGGCTTTTATACTTCTATACTTTTCATGGCATATTATCTCCAGGTGAAAATAATAAGTTCCAAGCCCAAACTCCAGTTGCTGGTATCTTACTAGTTAAAATTGTTAATCAAATCCTCCAACAATGCCCCAACTGTTCCCAGCTGAACCAATCACTAGCATATGTGGATTCAGGTGGTTACTTATTCTCCCTGCCTTAGTCCTCATTTACAAGGTGCAGGCATGAGAGTGGTGAAGCTTAGAGAAAAATGAAAAGGACCTAGCATGGTAACTGGCATCCAAAAATGTTTTACCTAGTCCTCTACCATTACAGTATAGAACTACACTTTCTAGATAAATGAAGCAAGACAGGTGGATCCAGCAGTCTCTGCTTTTTCTCTGCATCCCTCAAATGCCTTGGAGTAGCAGATTCACCAGCAAAGCCGGTAAGTGCTTAAGGCCTTCAGAAAGTGCTCTCTACCTAGTGAGTGGGTTTTATGCCTTCCCAAGCTCTGGAATAGATTGTCTTACCTCTGAGACTTCATTTAGCCATGTTTCTTTTTACAGATCCTTCATTTTTTTTTTCTTTTAAAGTGTCATTTATTTTGAGAGAGAGAGAGGAGAGAGAGAACATGAGTGGGGGAAGGGCAGAGAGACAGAGATGAAGAATCCCAAGCAGGCTCTGAGAGGCCTACACAGGGCTGGAGACTCACAAACTGTGAGATAATGACCTGAGCCAAAACCAAGAGCTTGATGTTTTAACTGACTGAGCCCTAAGGTTCCCGACAGATCCCTTTTTTTTTTGGAGGGGGGGGTACTTGGCTGGGTAAATACACAAATTCCTAGTTTCTGATTCCGCTTATTCTACATGGCATATATTTGGTCTAACCCCCTGTATGTGATAAATTTCTGTCCAAAAAGACTAAGCACAACTCTACTCTTGGCCTGTCCAAATTCTTCACTGGCATTTTCGGTGATTCTACTCCTTAGCAGAGTCACCTTCATGAACATATTTCTATTCCCACTCGACTATAACCCTTCTCCTAGGAGCTTCTACTTGTTATTTTGTGAAGTCATACATATTCTGATCACTTTCAATCCCACCCAATAAGTACTGCAAGAATTTTTCCCTGACATTTCTTAACCATTTTCCCTCCCCCCCCCTTAAATATTATATGAGCAAATGCCTATCAGGACAGCATTCCAAACCTGACCATTATTTAGAGTCTTTGTTTCTTTTCCCTCCCTCTCTATAAATTTGCCATTTTTATTCTGTTTCTCCCGAAGTAACTACTCCCAATTTGTCAACCACCTTCATTTTATTTCTTCTCTCTCTCACTATAAAACATTTGAAACACTTTGTGTAAGAGATCCTAGATAAAAATAAGTTGAATGGCATCTACATAAAAAAACAACACAGCAGCATTTGGCTCAGGGCTGTAGAAAAGTGCTGGTCTTTTCAGATCTCTTGTTTATCTCCTCAAGCCCTTGTGAAGGAACTGATGAACATCAGGAAAAGGTAATTTAAGTGTTCTCCTTAGTATGTTCTCATGATTTCTTATTAGGGCTGCAATGTCCCCTCCCTAAAAGAAAAACAGGCAGAGTTATAGTGTTAGTTTATTATTTTTAGAAAAATAAACCTGAGACATTTGGTGTTTGTTATGAAAAGGAATAGAGAGATCTCAGTCCTGGTGTCATTGCTGCCTATCACCATCATCGCAGACTTGAGAAGAGCTTCCCACTGGTTGACTTTGCACTGGGAAGGCCATACAGTCACAGTGACCTTGAGCCCAACCTGAGAAGATGTGGGAAGATGAGGAGCTGGAAGTTTGTCTTCACCAGTGAGAAAGTATAAGGCCACATGAATTATTTTGATTTTTAGGGTTTTTTTTCCCTTTGTCTACAGGGCACCATGGGTGGGGTCAAGGAAAAGAGGGGGGCTGTGTGTATATATCTGCAAATTGGCAGGCCAAGGTAGAGGAGGGTGCCCTGCGGGGCAGCGCCTGAGAGTAGCTGAAATCAATAGATCCCAGGAACAGTGATATTTGATAGCCTGTTGAAAAGGTTAAGTTTTTCAATTCTGCATTTAAATTTCTTTTTTTTTAATGTTTTTATTTATTTCTAGGAGAGAGAGAGAGACAGCGTGAGCAGGGGAGGGTCAGAGAGAGAGGGAGTCACAGACCGAAACAGGCTCCAGGCTCTGAGCTGGCAGTCAGCACAGAGCCCAACACAGGCCCGAACCCACAAACCGCGAGATCATGAGCTAAGCGAAAGTCGGACGCCCAACCAACTAAGCCACCCAGGCGCCCCTGCATTTAAATTTCTATATGAAATACATAAGTCTTTAGTAAAGTTTGGTTAAATACCAAAGCCTCTTTTCAGCCATGTTCATGGGGGAAATGATGTTTGGTTCATGGGTGGAGAGAAGCAGGCTAGGAATGGAGTCCACGATGCCAAGAGAGACAATTATCAGAGGAATTGTGCACAGAGTGATAGCAAACAAGAGACTATCAGAATGGGTTTCAACAATATATTGTCATTCCCAGGGGATTTGCAGAACTCCTTGCAAAAAATGCACAAAAGAAACTGATTTCTGCAGTCTGTGTTAGTCAACTATTGAAAAATACATTTGATGGGGAAGAAATGAGGACTTTTAGATTGTGCACACAAAGTCCTTCATGTGTAAGGTGGTAGGTTTCTTACACTGATCTTTACTCTTAGAGATTTGATATTTGGAGATATATTATTCATCCTGCTTTACTCTTCTGATAATCCTGCATATCTGCTTTATTCTCTTGCAGTCTTACCTCTAAGCAGAAATTTTATCTGTTCCTGTCTCTGTCTCTATAATACATATTTGGATTCAAGATCCCATTAGTTAAATCCCTCGGGGAGAAATTCAGAGGAAAGAAGGGGCAGAGGGTGAATGAAAGGGAAGCTAAAGAGGAGAGAGAGGGAGGCTGGGAAGATGCAGGGAAGTGGTAGGTTGAACCAGTGCTATGCAGTGCTATGCAGCACTGATTTTCTTAGAATCTTCTGGAGCTAAGATGGTGATCATCATGTAATTTAACCCATTGTCACCAACTGTCACCTAACAGTGATGTGATCCTAAGAGAGAACCTTTATATTTGGCTGCATCATTATCCAGAAAGCAGCAAGAGACTGACTCAAAATATCACTTCAAAAAGTCATGTCACTGTCAGATGAAGAAGGACACTCACAAAATGGTACAGGGAAGTGTGTCTTCATTTCACACATCTAAGCATAGTCACTAGTCCATGCACAGCAACATGGTCTCAACTCCATTGCTCCACTGTCTAATAATTAGTTAACATGTACTGACACTTCCTAAGCATCCAGGCTTGGGCTAAGTGCTTTACCTGCATAATCCCTTCCCACCTGAAAGCACTGAGGAAGGTCAGTGCTATAATTATCCACATTTTCAGTAAGGAAATTAAGGTATGAGGGGGTTCTGAAACTTGTTCAAGATGATACTGTCAAGAATGGAGATTCGCACACAACCTGTCCCGCTAACCACTATGCCTCCATGCTGTCTGCTTCCTTGCCTGCTTTCTCCTCATCTGCAATATTATTACTTATGTTTCTTTTTTTCTTAGCTCGCCTGAATGTGCTTTATTCATCTCAGGTGACTCTTATTTTTTTAAATATCTCTGCCTCCCTTGAGTGGCTAAAGTGGGGACATTCATAATTATCCATACCTGAATTTTATCTTGCTGGTCTTTTCCCTCTAAAGAGCTTCGGGTGACACTGGACAGGCTTCTCATCATCTTCCATCTCTCATCTGCTCACAGGATGAAAATCTAAGGATATTGTCAGAACTCCTTGTTATACAGTAATTCTCCAGATGGGACAATTTATCTAAATCCTTTGGGCCTCCATTTTCTCATCTGCAAATAAAGTAGGTTATAATGGCTATTGCATACAGTTTTTGTATGGAGCAAGGGAGATGAAGCAAGAAAACTTTATAATCTTATAAAGAATGTGCTCTAGAAGTGTTAGTTGCCATTGTTATTATTAATTAGGGCAGGTCATAATTCCCATTTAGCAAGGGAAGAAACTGAGATTCAGAAGATGTCTTACCAGAACTTTACACCTCCTCAGTGGCAGAAGCAAAAGCTGCTTTCACTCAGCAAGGTTTATTGAGCATCTACTATGTTTCAGGTTTTGTGGTACATGCTGAGGATACTCATACTAATACGTGCAGTATAACCTTATATCAAATATTCTTTAAATATTCATGAATATACTCAAAGGGAAATATGCTGAGGATCCTGGAGAAACAAATTTTCATCACAAGATCAGATGGTAGATGCTGTAGATAATGTGTGCAAAATAATAACTCAGACATTATGAGACCTAAGCTGCTTCACATTCCATGCCACTATGCTGCCTTCGGCTGAATGTAATTAGGAAAATATCTCTTTAGAAAACTAATACCCATTATAGAATGTATTCCAACATCAACTATAAATTATTTTCTCCATTAGTGCAAAAAATTAGATGTTGACTGAGTTTAAATTGTGGAAAAGAAAGAGGGGGGGCATAATTCAAATGTACATGAGAATATCATTTAGGGAGGTAGGCTTTAGTAAAAAGGGCAAAAGACTAAGATTTAGAAAATATGGTTCTAGTTCAGCTTGCTCTTAGCTGTGCTTCTCCTTTGTTAAATGACCAGGGTTGTATTTCTCATACAAAGGGAATGTATGTGTAGGTGGGGAAGGGATGGCTGGAGAGGTGTGGAGTTGGAGGTGGGTTAGAATATTTATAAGCTGACTTTCCTGCAAGCACTGCCTTTATATTACTTTATTTTATTTTACATTATTGCATTCTTCATTCTTGGAGACATTACCATTTCATAGATACTTTTAAAAAATGTTTATTTACTTATTTTGAGAGCGAGCGTGTGCACAGGGGAAGGGCAGAAAGAGACAAAGAGAGAGTATCCCAAGCAGACTCCACACTATCAGTGCAGAGCCCAGCATGAGGCTGGATCTCATGAACTGTGAGATCATGACTTGAGTCAAAATCAAGAGTTGGAAGCTAAACGAACTGAACTACCCAGGGTGCCCACCCCTTGTTAGAGTCTTTATACCCAAAGAACAAAAGAGGATTGACTCATCCATAGGCACTGGAAGATGTTGGTTCTCAGACTTCCCAGTATAAAAACTAGGGCCCAGGTTCTTGGGAAAGGAAGAGAATGAGTGGGAGTGGTCGGTGCCTTTCCAACTTCAGGAGTTAATCAGCAGAAAGGAGCCTTTCACTTTCCTGTCACCATTCCCCTTTCTGGCCCTGCAGATCTTGTCCTGGCCAGACTTGGGAAGAGGTAACAAGCAAAGAAAATATGAAAAGAATGACCCAAGGCAATATGAAGCTGAGAGAGAAGGAAAAAAGAAAATGGAGATGACAGAGGCTGGTCTCCCAGAGGTGAGAGATTGATATAAGAGTGGCTCCCATTATAACGCCTACCGTATGCCAAACCTTGTTCATAAGTCGTCCTAATATTTACTACAAGTTGAGTACAACATCTGTATTTTAGAGATGAGGAATTGGAGACTCAAGGAAGTCAAATAACTTACCCAAGGCTAAACAGTAAATGTCACAGCTGAGATTTAAACCCATATCTGTCTATCTCTAAAATCTATTCACTTTCTACCTGCTCTGCTAGGGAATGACTCTGGAAATCTATATAATGCTGACAATATTTATATCAGTTGCTGCCTATATCCAAAACAAAAATCTTAGTTTCCTCCTCTGTAAAACAAAGAGATTGAAGTCCCATCTGGAAGAATAATTTTGGACAATAAGCTTAACACCCTCTGACATCTGCTTTGGCAAAGCATACATTAGAATAACTCGAAAGAAATGTCATCTCATTCTCAGTAAACAAAATCCACTCTGGGTAAACAAGATAAACAAGATAAACACAATAGGCATGTAAGATTCTGCAACTGGAGATCAATAACTATGATTAGAAAAGTAAGCTTCAGTTTCTTGAGGTTTATGAAGCTTAACAAGTAAAATAGAGATAGATATTTGGATGTAGGGCCCTGACAATAAATAATGGAGAGGAATGGTTGGGTGGGAGGGATTTTTTTAAGATCATTTATTCTGGTGCATCTACTTCGTGTTCATGCCCTCAAGTAATCTTCCAGGCTCTGCTTAAATATGTTCAGAAATATGGAACACACACGTTTTGAAAATTTCTTGCATTGAGCTCAGCTCTCTGCCATAGTAAATCATTGAGAATATAATGCCTAAATAATTCATTTTAGTTGAGAAGTGGTATTCATGTGGTACTGTCTCTGGACTCTTGACAAGTTGAAATAAAGGGGAAGAAAGGCTTAAGCATTTTGGTGGAATGTTTCCAAGATAATGTGTAATCAGAATAATTAATGCAAGTGTAAATGTAATATTAGTTTCTGGAAGTATTTATCTTATGAAATGAATAATAATTACAATGGCAAGATTTGGCATTAAAAGAAAGGGATGAAAAGTCTTTTTACAAATTCTTCCCTTTTTTTCCCCCAGTAGGATCTAGGCAAATTATTTGAGGTTAGCTATTTCATCAGATTTATAATCAAATGTATTGTTTTAGGTTCTAGCTTTTTTTTATAAGTCCATCTTTTCTTGGATGAATTGGTTTGGTAAAAAGAGGGGGTATTACATACAGTCAAATGGATATTCTCATAAACAAAAAGTAGCTGGGAAATATAAAAGAAAATCATTTCCTGGGTGCTATGGATCTGAATTGTGCCCCACCTCTAATTCACATGTTGAAGTCTTAATCTCCAAGGTGACCATATTTGGAGGTAGGACCTTTAGAAGATAATTAAAGCTAAATGACACCATAAGGGTAAGCACATAATCTCATGTGTTTATAAGAAGAGACATCAAAGCACTTGTTATCTCATTTACCACCCCATCTATGTACATTGCAAAAGGCCACATGAGCATACAGCAGGATGGGGGCCATCTGTAAGCCAGGAAGAGATTCCTCATGGGAAATTAAATTCTGCTAGACTTTCCAGCTTCTAGAACAATGAGGAAATTAATTTCTGTTGCTTAAATGATATAGTATGTGGTATTTTGTTATGGCAATCCAAGAAGGATATCATTATCCATCATTGGTGATATATTTTCCCATATGATTACAATATACTCTGTGATCTCCTGTTTACCTCTCCAGCCTTTCATCTTTCCACTGTCCATCCATATCATTCTTGACTTCCCATCATACTGATTTTTAGGTCCCTAAATCTATACTTCCTCACTCATGACTACTGAAATGATTGCCACTGTAGTCAATGTGACATATTTTTAAAAAATCAAATGCAATAAAATGCTGCTCTGCCTCATCCTCAGTGAAATTTTATTGCACTGAGGGTTGAATCAAAATCTTTCATCTGACCCTCGGGGTTCTGTGTAGTTGGGTTGCTGCCCACCTTTCTACCTTCCATGTACCATGACTCCTGGAACTTGCTCTTCCACTCACTGATCTCCAGTGCTTCTCCTCCTCCCGCTTTGTCTCTTAGGTCTACCTTTAACTAGATAAGCTGAAGTAAGATGAGCCATCCCTGTCTTCTAGTGAAGGGATTTTCCTTATACTTTTCCTTCCTAGCAGTCATCACTGAATATCTGATATTTTGATTACTCTTCTGCCTCCTCATTCAACTGAAAATTCAGAATGTGAATTTTGTGAGTGAATTAATCACTGTATGAGTTAGTCACCCTTATCTCCCTAGTGTGTATCACAAAACCTGGCATATAACCATTTGTTTAATAAATATATTCCCTCAATTAACTGTTTTTACCTCTGCTACTCTCTCCTCTCTACTTAGCCTCCCAAACACCCTTCAGGTCCAATCACAGAAAACATTCTTCTAAAGAAATCTTGCTCCCATCCCAAAAGTCATTTCCTGCATTTTATCATCTTCCTGTTTGCCTAACCCTCCCTCCCAGTAAATTGTGATCTAAGTGTATGGACCGTACTTTGTGTACTCCTTTATCATTGGGTCTGAGCAGAGTATCTGGCACTAGCAGAGCCTCAAAAATCATTCATTTACAAGTGATTGAACTATAGAGTACAGTGCTATCCTGTGGCCATTACGTAGCATTCCAATAATCTAAATTCTACTTTAAAAAATGCATCTGTGTATGTGAGTGTGGAGTGTGTTTGTGTCAAAAGAAAGCTGATATTGACTGGAAGGTATTCTTGATGTTTTCTAAGGTGCCACAACTGTCTAAAAAAACAAAAGCAGTAGATGCTCAGCATGTCTATAAGATGCTAGCCTGGATGATTTTGTTTTAACCAAGTTAATTTCATTGTTGGGCATTATCTAGCCATGCAGGACACCTTCCAGAGATTAGCTATGGTGTCTTCATTTGCTTTTGAAAATGTGAATGGCTTTGACATTGTTTGGCAGTAGTTATCCTCTTCAAATTGTGCCCTTGAGATAATAAAAATGGGAAATGTTTTTAGGGAAGAATGTGCATGGGAAATTGTCTTTTTAAAATGTAGAACAGGATGGTACACACCATACATATACACCACACACCATACACATATGCCCCTTATGCATGCAGAACACAGGTAGCTGGACAGTGGTGTTAACATATTATATAATGTCATAATGTTATATAATAACATCCTATTATATAAATTATATATGAATTATATAAATTCCCTCTCCAAGACAGAATTTATTGGATCAAGTACATTTTTGACCCATGTGAGTTAATTACAGTTCCTCTCCTGGAAGTTTGGAATTAGTATTTCCAGGTGTTGTTCATCTTTTCTTCTTGCTTGACTTGAGGAGATACAAGCTGGGGGATAACAGGGCAGCTATTATGCGTCATGAGCAAGGGAGGGAGAGAAAGCCAGTCTGCCAAGAGGAAGGATTGAAAGAGAACAAGGAGTGCAGCAGGAATGAAAGATGATGTGGGTCTAAGAGAGACAGAGTTATACAAGTGGAGATGCGTGTTAGCTGCCTTGGAGCCTGGCATGTGTTCTTGTTTCCACCTTTTACAACTGGATGTTGGACTGCCCACATTTCATGGGATATGTTTCTTGCTTCTTTTTAAATTGCTCTTGGGGCGCCTGGGTGGCTTAGTCGGTTAAGCGTCTGACTTTCGCTTAGGTCATGATCTCGCGGTTTGTGGGTTCGAGCCCCGCGTTGGGCTCTGTGCTGACTGCCAGCTCAGAGCCTGGAGCCAATTTCAGAGTCTGTATCTCCCTCTCTCTCTGACCCTCCCCTGCTCACACTGTCTCTCTCTCTCTCCTAGAAATAAATTTAAAAATATATATTTTAAAAAAATTGCTCTTAACTTAATATGAGTGGATTTACCTTACTTGAATCCAGAAATATTTGACCAAGGCGAGGATTTTATACTCAATCTCATGGTATTGAGTAGTGACTTAGAAACAAACAACAAAACAAACCAAGACCTAGAAGGAAGTGAGAGACGCAGAAGTTGGGCTGAAGTTGGGTTCACCTAAACCAATATGGAGATTTTTTTTTTTTTTTAATCCTTCTCTGGTCAAGAGAATCAAAGTGCACAGACTGCCTGACTTGGTATTTGTCCCTCCACATTGTTATAGAGAACTCAGGAGATGATTAGAAAGCAGTGCTCCAAATTCCAATGAAAAATCAAATTGCTTACTAGTTATTTATTAGCTACCTTACTGAGAAAAGTGCTGGTCTTCCAGGCCCAAACACTCTCTTTTTCTGCTTAATACTCAGTAGTTTTGAATCACAAAAGAGTGTTCAGCCTCCAAAGTCACTTGAAGATACAATAGTTTGCAATAAATGAAGCACGTAAAGACACTTGTACCCTCAGAAATAAAATCTGATATCATGTGGACATAAAAAATTGTAAAATGATAAGTCTGGCTCTTTGAACTGGTTTATTAGCTGCTTGTATAGCTTGGTCTCAATGCTCTTGTAACATTTTAAGTAATAGTACCATTGGAATAAGTGTAGAAGTAGGTAATCTACCATGCTGCAAGTTTAAAACGATGTAAACTAATTGCAATATGTTTTAGTTAATCTTGTAACCCAGACCTTTTCCAGTGAGGTTTTCTTAGCTCCATCTGTTAGTCATTAATGCTGGCAATGACACAATAGCAACTACCATTTGTGGAGAGTTTCCTGTATGCTGAACACTGTGTAAAGGGTTGCACGGACAGTTCACTTGAGCCATTCAACAATCCCATGATGGACATAGATTTTTAAGTGTACAGATTAGAAAGCATATATTTAAATTTGCTCACATAGATTTGAACCAGTCTTCATTCTTAACAAATCCTTACAGTATATAAAAAGCATGTAAGACCAAGAAAATTTGACCTGGTTCTTTTAAATGGCTTTTGGTTGGCAAATCTTAAATTTGTCAGAAAAGGAGATTTCAAAGCATAGAATTCCACACTTAGGTATTAAAAACTAATAAACTTTTAGGGTTTCTGAGAGCTTCAGTCTTTTTTTGAAATACTATTATTTCATGGATTCCTTCAAATCTTAAAAAATAAAAAGAAGAAGAATTTTGTTCATGAGACAGTTGTCCAAAATTATCCTCCTAAGTTTATCTAGTTGGGTAATAAGCAAAAAATATAATTTATATATAAAATACTTACAGTGCTTTTCTCAACGTTTAAACTGTGTGTACATGTTGTAGATGAGAATATAACACACAAAAATTTACTTAAGAGATCTAAATTGTAGTCCTGCCTTTGACTTTAATTCTCTTCGTATACCTGGACAATCACTTAACTTTCATTTTACCACTTTTCTTAATTGTAAAGTTGAAATTTAAATATGTGCAGTCTGGTTTGAGAATTAAAATATTAAGTAAAGGTATTAAGTGCTTATGCTTATTTTTCCCCACATAGAGTGATAATCATTCACAAACCATAGGAAAGTTGCTATTAACGAGTTTTCCAAAGTATTTTTGCTTTATTTTTCTTTGCCTTTGCCTTAGACTTTTAGAAGACTTTATTTAATAGTGGAACTGTACATTCTTTAGGGGGTTAATGGGAATTTTTGTAGCATAAAATTGTACAAATGTGATTGAAACAAATGGAGCATTTAAATCAATAACAACAAATCATTAGAACAGCTGGTAATTAACCTTTCATGCTTATAAAGGATTATTTAGACAGAACACAGGGCAGCATCTTGTATAGAAGTATGGTGTTAGTGGAGAACCTGCTGGTCCAAACACTGTTTTTTTAATCATGAGTTAGAAATATGAAGTGGAGCATAATTTGATTTAAAAACTGCTGCTTTTCAGGCGCAAAACTTCAGAGGTGATTGAAGATAATAGCTCAGGATTTCCATTTACATAGCTGTTTTCATCTCTAGATTATAGCATATTTTTATAACATAATTTATTTATGCTCTGCATGACTGGGATAAGAAGGGATCACTTTTGAGAAATAAGACATATATAAAAAGGAAAATAAAGTACTCTTCTAAGCAATGGACAGGGAGAGAAAGACTCTTTTACTTAAGTCAAACAACCACCAAACCATTGAATAGTTCTTGGAATTTCAGAGTAATTTATCTGTCACCTGTAGGGAGTTCTCAAAAGAATTCCAGTTTTTAAATTTTTTTAATGTTTTATTTATTTCTGAAATAGAGAGACAGTGTGAACAGGGGAGGGTCAGAGAGAGGGAGACACAGAATCTGAAGCAGCACAGCACAAAATCTAGCTGTCAGCACAGAGCATGATGACAAGGCTTGAACCCATGAACTGTGAGATCATGACGTGAGCTGAAGTCAGATGATTAACTGACTGAGCCACCCAAACGCCCCAAAAGAATTCAAATTTTATATGAAATAAGCTAGACCTCAATGAAGACAATGTGTCTGATGCATAGTTTAGTCTCAGCAAGGCATAGTAACTGAAATACTCTTCAGAGGCAGATAGTAGGACAGATTTCATTTTTTGTCATTTATTCAAAAAAATTATGACCTACTATTTACATAGCACCTTGCAAGATACTGAGAAAACACAGTAACAAGTTAACTTATTATATAAATTCTAAAAGTACAAAAGCTAATAAAGGCAACTCATAACCACTATAATAATCACTGCATACAGCAGGAACACGTAAAAAGAAAATGTAATTCACATCTTTGAGGGTCAGGGAAAGCCAACTGTGAAAAGTGTAAACTAAACCAAGATCTGAGGGCTGAGAAGAGGTAGTCAGGGGGAGAAGGAAAGAATGGGTCTGTGCTTGGAGGAACAGAATGCAACAGTACAGAAATAAGAACTATAGACCTCCAAGTACTTGAGTTTATCAGGAGTTTAGAGTTCAATGAAGAGAGAGAAGAACGATAAGGCTGAAAAGATTAATAATAACCCTATCATTAAGTATCTGGTGCCCCTACTAAAATTTTTTAAGGGTGGGCTCACTTCATGGTTCTAGACATTTAAGTTTCTGCCTCCTACCACCCTTGTGAGTTATTTAAGCTATTATTTAGGTTTCAGACATATTTCACAAAACCATCCTCACATGTTTCCTGTATGTTTCCCAGAGACATACTATCAAATTTCCTTAGCAATACCAGTTTGTCTTAGCACCTCCATAGCCCAACCAAGAACTTTTTCTCTAAGTGTGCCAACATGGTTCTACCTCCCGTGTTCTCTATCTTTGATCTATTGAGGTAAGTGAATCTTTGCTGGCTCTGTCATACTTACTTTATGTTGGGAAAGTATTGCCAACTCATAAATATTTCAGTCTAACTAGAATATTCTGTCCCAAGGACCAGTGCAAATCATCCATAAAAAGAAGCCAAAAATTGACACTCTCTGAGGTAAACCAAAAGAAAGTTTAACTCATTTCATTCCCATCAGGATATAGAGTTCTTCCCTAGTAGTGAAGAACTCACAATTATTTTCTTTCATGATTTACAAACCAGTTTCACTGGTAGACATTGAAAAATTAGTTTGAATTAAAAGGATGATATTATGGGGTTATTTCTACCAGTCAAAATTATGCTAAAGTTTGGTGTATATATAGATATAATATAGGATCTTAATTAAGTAAACTTGACCCAATCTTAATTTTAAAAATAATGCCTCATAGCATTTTAGTTTCCCTGAGATCAAGAACTAGGAACATCAAACTTTTATCTTACCTAAAAGGTTCAAAGCAAGTTAGAAGTGAAAGAAGAAATTCTGACAAAGCATTATCATTTTCTCCAGGAAGCATCTTCACTATGCCTATTATAATTAGGTGATCGATAATTCCAACAGAATTGTTCAAGCCTTCTTCATTCTTAGAATCATAGAGAGAGCATATACTACTCAGTCAGTCTTAAAATTTTTCTTCCTTCTGGTGCATTTGATTTGAGGATTCATAAATTCTATGTTCTTTGCCGCTCTACATTCAGATTTCTTTTCTTGAATCCTGCTAAGGTGGGTTTTAGAGGAGCCATTCATTCAAATAACACATTTTGAATTGTGAATAAGTATTTTATATTGAATAGCCAAAAAATGAGAATTAATAAAGTCTCTCTTAATATAGAGGAAATGTTCAGTGAAATGTTGTTATTGGTTACAATAGCCATTATTGCCATTTGAAGGATACTGTGATAACACTTCTCATAATGATTGAGAGGAGATAGACATTTATAACTCTCTTTATAGACGAGGAAAATCATGCAGAGAGAGATCAAGTTTTCTGTAGGTCACTCAGAATGAAAGAACCTGCCTTCCTCATAACCCAATCTGTTTTGTCATCTTTCTGGAAACACATTCAGAGTAGATTCCCTAGTGTTCCTTTTCAGTTGATTGTGGCCCTGTTACTGAGTCCTGGCCAATACACTTTGAGACAATTGAGGGGTGCCACTTCCAGGCTTGACTCATAGTAATATCTTCTGCTCAATCTTCCATGCTTCTTTCCCCTTTTACCATAAATTTTGGAAGCCATCTTTGAGAACGCCAAAAGTACAAGATGGTTGAGCCTGGGAACTTGAATCACTGCTTGGAGGACAGCCATTAACCACTCAGGAATACTAGTTTTTTGTCTTTTCATATGAGAAACACTGACATCTTTTATATTAAATTACTAAGATTTGGGGGTTTATTACAGGAGCTAGTGTTACCCTAACCAATACATACAGCTAGAGGAACAAGATTTGAATCAAGGCAAGTCTTGCCCCAAAGAATATATTCTTAACCACTTTTCAGCTGTCATACAATATAATACCTTCCATATGTTGCCTCTGGGATTGTCATAATGGGGACACTGTGTTGGAAACTAATTACCTGAAACATTTGCAAAATAGTCCCCAAGCCTCAAGCTCAGTGCTGATTCCATCCAGAAGGTACAATTTTTCACTCTCTAGGAACTCAGAATTGTCGAAAATAGGATATGCCGAATGGATTACAAAATGGGGCGATAGTAATGGCTGCTTACTTATTTACAGATTTAGTCATTTCATTGATTAAGATCATGTTTAACAGCTGAATCCAAAAACACATTATTTGAGCTTCAGTGACTAAATACAAGCAATTATTTGTCATCTGCTATTATGGAACCTAGGAACTTAGATGTGCGCTGCAATTTGGCAAAATAAAAGGGAAACAAACTCCTGTTTCTGGGTGTATTCATGATAAATGATGATGATAAAAATCATTATCAAGATAGGATAAATTGGTTGTGTCATCTTATCTATAATTTTGGTCTACAAGACTTTCTGTGGAAATCTATCTCACCAGGACCAAGAAGAGATTTTGGTTGGATTGACTGATGCATTCCAATAACCCAGTTAGTCCCCCTGCCATTCAATCCCCCTAAACTCTGAATCAAATAATTTGCCACAGGGATTCTTGAGTAAGTGCTGTATTTGCAAGGCCTGTAAAAAAAAAAATCTATTTTGTTAGGGTTTAATCTGCTTAGTATTTTTTCAAATAAGGATATAAGATGGAAAGATAACATCTTGTCATTCTGAGGTAATGTGTTACTTTAAGTTGAAATATAATAATTCTTCAGTATACCAAGAGGACCAAAACTAGATAGAGTGCCCCTAACTTTAAGAAGCTTGGGTAGTGAGATCTTTCTAAGAAAATCTCCTCCACCTGTTACTTGGTGCTTGACATTATTAACAAACTACAAAGGTCAAAATGTCAAAAGACATTTAAAACATCCCCTGGGACAGGAAATATAGGGCAAAAATTTACACTACCTAAAAATGACTTATTTCAGAGCTTTTCCAAGAGCAGATTGCAATCAGCAAGAAGAAAGGCTATAGGTCGATGCCAAAAAGAGAGCAAAAATTTCAGGAAGAAGAGACTGAGAGCTCCCCAAACTTAATTTCTTCCACTTTTCTGCTCTGCCCTGGGCCAGTTTGGTAATGAAATTTTATCTCCAAGAATGTATGCATAAGGTAGAAATAAAATTCAATAGCATCTTTTGGTCATGGCTATGTTGCTTGGACATATTTTACATTCTTAATATATGTCTTAAAGCCAAGCAACCTAACAGTAAAAGTTTTTAAAATGCTTCAAATTGATGGTAATGATTCATGTTCAAACTTAGTTGGTGGTAACTGTCTCATTTAAAACTCATTTCCATGGTATATGTGTAGGACTCATTTTTAATATGCAAAACACTTTGTTTAAATAGAATTTCTCTGTGCTTATTAATCACATACAATATTGGGAATGGAACCTCAATATAACATTGCCTCCCAGAGAGTGGCTTTTTCAAAGCTTCCCAGGGAACATTAAGTATTAAAATACAGCAAAAAAAATTATTCCTCCATGCTTACCTATTATATAAGTAAGAGATTTCAAAATGTATGTCTTATTGCCTGAGATATTTTATAATAGCTGTGTTCTTATCAAGCTAATTCCTTTTCACTAGTAGGAGAAGTGGCTGAAAAAACAAGGTGATGAGAATAAATTAAGATGCATTTATCTGAGATCACACATATGTTCTGTATTCCTTATTTGTGAAGGACTGTGGCAGGGGCATAGCAGAGATGAAGAAGCTGGGAAGAAACACTTTCCTTCTGCCTCAGATGAATCCTTCCTCACACCCTTTTCTAATCCAAGAAGAGAGGATAATTTGATCAGATTCTGGAATGCTTGTTGGAAATCATTCCCCAGGAAGGAGTGGTATTGTCTTGGGCCTTAAGCTAAACCTTGTGCTTTTAGTGTAAGCAGGTGCTCTTTAAGCTGACCGGAACGCTCCATTTCTAGAGCTTCATCACGATCACAAAAGATACTTGTATCTCATTTTTGCCATTCGTAGTTCTATTGGAACTTCAGAGAGGGGTTGGCAGGCTATACTTTGGGGCAGAATTATGGTATTCCAAGATCCCTTGACCAAAATACCACCCTCTACACTCCTCCGATGGCTTATATAATGCCACATTTATCTCTTTCATTTATATAAACAAATGAGAATAGTATTGATCATGCTGATGAGATCCAAATTTGACAAAGCAACAGATGGGGAAGGTATCATATTTTTGGCAGGTTAAGAAGTTCAAGAAATAAATCACAAATTCTACATATAGGCTGTCGCCTTGGATGTCAGCTGAATTTCTAGAAGCATTATTATTTGCAAATTCATTATTGCCCCAGAGAAAAATCTGTATATTTGTATATTCTATTTAACTCTACTTCTAGTCTAGATAATACCACTAAAACTATTATAATATTAAAGATATAATATTAATATTAATATTGAAGACATAATTTAGGGAATTAGAATAACTGTTTTCCTTTCCATTGGACAGGTTTGGATTTACCTACCTTTGTCATTACTGTGTTATTCTGTTTTAGCAGAGCAGCAATAAAGAACAAGATATTCATATGTCATGTTATCAACATCAATCTTACAGAATGGTAATTACTTTGAAAATGATGCCCCTCCTGCCAAATCATTGCCCCTAAAAACTGACGACCAAAGAACTATTTAGATGCTTTAAGTCTACATTTATCCTGAATCTTAAAAAATAAAGTCTATTATATAGAGAAATGACATATGGAGAAATGAGGAAAACAGCTATATTCTGCATTTATTTAGTGACAATTATAGAAAAGGAAATAGACAAAGAGACACACAAAAGATAAAGATCAATGGAAGCAGAGATTCTGAATAAGAGAAAAGAGAAACATGATGCTCACAGGAAGCCAGAGATAGTAATGAAGATACTGAGTTTCCCGTGGTATTTGGGAATCAGCCACATTTTAAAAGCCAGTGTTCAAGATAATCTCAGTGGCTGTAAATCTTTGGTCCTTCAAGTGGGATTGACATTAGGGTTACAGGTATACCTCACAGAGAACAATCCTTTGGAGGACTTAAAATTGCTGCATAAAGGCAGACTGATTTTCAAGCCAAAACTTAAAGGCAATTGTTAGAAACATGGGGCTGTAGCGAATAGGCTTCAGATTTATACAGCTGATGTTGGGAAGAGAGGAAGAAAGTGGTCTGAGGGCCTGGCTGCATAATTATGTAGCTTGAAGCAAGTCATTTACCCTCACTCTGCCTCAGTTTGCCCTAAAATGGGGATAACAACATTACCTACCACACTGAGTTGCAGGAAAGGTCAAGTGAGATAATGTATAGATGCTTATCAAGTTGTTGGCAAGTCCATGTTAGAACTCCATGGCTGTATTGCCACTCTGCCCTGGGCACTGTGGTATTGAGGATGTGTGGAGGTTTATGTAATCCAACCAAATCCCATTATACATATAGGAAAACTGAGGCTAAGAAGTACCATAGGATATTACAAGCAAGCCAGTTATTAAGCAAGGTGTTCTAACCCTACATCACAAAGAGGCCACCTAAGACATGTATCAGAAATATTTGCAGAGACAATAAGGAATTTAGAAGGCCAGCACTAAGATGAGTATGCGATCACACCCATAATTATGTTCACCAAAAACCCACACGGTAAGACTGTCTGCTGGAGCCATGAGGACAATGACCTCTTTGGAAGGTGAAACAGAAGGTTACTTCAAGCTGTTATGGTAAATCCCCAAGCTCTTCTTAAAGTGGGAAGCTGAGGAGGCCTCCTATTTGATGTTCTAATTCATCAAAAAAAAAAAAAAAAACTCTCTAGGCTTCGTCATTGCTCAAGGTGAGCTGAAATAGGGCATACCACGTGCTGCTCCCAGGCAGCTGTGTTTACTCACAAGTGTTTTTCCCAACTGCACAGGATCATGCAGTGTGATCTCTCAGCCAGCTCGGTCCAGAGAATGCTCAATGAGGCTCTGACTGCTAATGCTTTTTCAATGTGGCAGAGAATAAATACCATTGCCAGGCATAAGACTGTCTCTGTCTTTTTAACACAATGGAAACAAATGATCTCACTCTTTCATCCTGATCATCTTCTGGCTTTGGCATTGAGAATGGGAACTCTGGAGACTGCCAAAGATATCACTGGGCTCTTGTTCTGTATCTTTAAAAAAGAAATATTTGAGACATAATTAAATTTGTCTGAATCTTTTAGGCCATATGCTAGCATCAGAACCCATTTTAGAACATAATGGTCTCTAATTCACATCTGAAATTTAAAATCTTGAGGACTTTGGGGAGCTGTCCCTGAGTCTCCTAAAAGGAGATACAAAATTATGCTTTTTACCTTCAAGTTCTCAGAAAAAAAGGTCCCAAAACCTGTCTCAGATTTTCTTGGGAATCTATATCACAAAAATGTGAAGAAATGCTCATCTCAGCATGCCTCACAGAATATGGAACAGATCTGAGTTCCTACTTCAGTCCTGCTGCAAGATACAGCAAGCCTCTAGCCTACAGGTTCTTCAAAGCCTGTTCAGACTGACTCAGGAAGGAGAGTGCATTGGTGCATATTATTTAAAAAGTCCAGAGATGTCTTGCTTCAGAACTGGTTGGATACAGCCTTTTAAACAAAATCACCAAAAACAGTTCTTTTTCCTTTCTGTCTCTTTACTCTTTTTTTTTTTCAAGTTTCAGAAAAAGCCTTGTCACATAGTAGCAAGAAATCCATTGTCATTCCAATCCTACAATCCCGAGTTGAGCAAACCCAGTGAAAGAGTGCAGCTCGTATCCAGTAATTCCAATAATTGACTCCAACTAGACAACTTAAATTACATGTCATATCCTGGAGCTAATGGCTAGTGTCTGGTGGATTTCATTTTTGCACATTCAGCATTACCTTAAGACAATTTTGGTTGCCACACCTTGGGCAGGCAAATGGCATCTAGTGAGGAGAGGACAGAGATGTTGCTAAACATTCCACAATGAACAAGTGGATCCCTCACAATAAAGTGATTCAGTTCCAAATTCAATATTGCAGAACTTGGGAAACCCTGCTACAGCCAACACAATGGAAGGCCGATTGATTAGGCCTGTAACTCATGTCTGCCTCCGTAATGGTGTAAGGGGATCCAACAATAAAAAGTGAAGCAGGGGAGGTTTCCAGAGGAAAATCAGAAAACGCTGCCACCATAGGAAGCAGGAATGTGTTCCAGGCAGCCAAATTCTGAAGAGATGCCTGCTAAAGAAGTAGTATTAAGTAAGAGCTCTCCTTCGCTGAAGGCTTATGATGTATCCGGTACTACACTAAATATATTCTGAGTGTATTACTTAATTCTCACAAAACAATGAAGTAGTTATTATGCCCATTTTATAGATTAATCATTTAAGTCTCAACCAGCCACTAAGAGAAGGAGAAGTGTATTCAATTCATCATTTCTGAATCCGTAGTCTGAGCTCTTTCATAGTATTCTATGTCATAAGATTCTGTTTGGTGGAAAGAGAAAGAAAATTGTTCTACTTAGAAAGAAAAGGATTTTGTCAATTGATTACTCAGACCTGTCTTTTTTTTTTTATTTTTAATTTATTTATGAGAGAGAGAGAGAGACAGCATGAGCAGGGGAGGGTCAAAGAGAGAGGGAGATACAGAATCCAACGCAGGCTCCAGGCTCTGAGCTGGCTGTCAGCACAGAGCTCAATGCGGGGCTTGAACCCACGAACCATGAGATCATGACCTGAGCCAAAGTTGGACGCTTAACAGACTGAGCCACCCAGGCTCCAGCCCAGGCCTGTCTTGACTCCACTGAAAAGCAATACTTGCCTTACAGGGACATTACATGAGTTGTTCATATTCTGACTATACCTGCATGACCTGGTTTTCAGTTGTATATTGTAAGTTATTAAGTAATTCCTTCTTTTTGCCTGCATGAATTGAACTTATTTAGGAAAGAAAAAAAGTCTTTTGTGGCATCTAACTCCTGACTTCTTATTCTTTTTACCACAAATGTCAAGTTTCAAACTGCTTGCCATTGGGCAGTTGTGATTTACTCTCCTCCTCAACTTGTGTCAACTGGTAAAATTGGAAGTGATAAATACCTTTCAAAAAGAACATACAGCCCTGGATTTTCATGTGTGTATATGCTTTAAGGATTGGGTGTAAGGAGTGATGGCTTCATTACCAAAGTGTTGGAGACCAATTTTACATCTGTCTCAGCTATTGTGGTTTGTTTGTAAATCATATCAGGTAGATTTTATATTTCATTTTTAAACTGTTTAGTACAGAAATGTCTAAATATATCTCAAAAGAAAATGTATAAGCTACCTTCATCTACCAATTACCCAACTTTGATAACTATCAATATGCTTGCATTCTTATTTCCTTTAACTCCCTCAGTTTTTTTTTCTGGAATATTTTATAGCAAATATTAGATGCACCATCAGTTAATTCCAAGATATTTAAATGTATATCTCAAAAATGACATTTTCTTACAGATCACAATGCCATTATCACACACAAAAAAATCAATCCAATTCCTTTGGTCTAGTATCAAATCTATATTCAAGTTTTTCTAATGAAATTTGTTTACACATAGCTTATTCAAATTAGTACTTAAGCAGGAGCCACTAAGTGCATTCAGTTGCTCATAATGTAGTTGTTATTTAAGTATCTTTTAAGATTGAACAGTGTCCTTTCTCCACTCCCATTTTTTATGCCACTGATATGGTAAAAATTTCAGATAAAGTGTGCTACTCTACACTCTGGGTTGGCACATTGTTTCCTCATGATGTAGTTGAACTTATTCATCATGACTGTATTTTCTGTAGTCTGGAATGTGGAGCTGATCAAATTCAGGAAGTATTTCAATTTTTGAGAATTCATACTGGTATAACCTGTGAAGGGAAATAGTCACAAAAGTTCTCACTTTTAGTGATGCTAAGATTAATCAGTGATGATAGGTAATGGCAGTCCAGTTCTTTCATTATAAAGTCCCTCATTAATTCCACTTAAGGGTTTGCATTATTTGATGACCATTTACTTGAATTAGCTATTTTGTTATGGATTGCAAAATGGTACTTTTTCTAACTCTATCTTCTCTTTTGCACTTATTCTAGAATTCTTTACAAAAGAAATTCATCCCATTTACCAGGGCTTTTAAATTCCCCTGAGGTAGCATTCATACGTCAAAAGCAAAATACTTATTTTCTTTATCTCTAATAAATTTGTAGTAAGAGTTTTGAGTAATGGTTAGTATCTTAGCAATCTTTAGTGGTACCCAATGAGGTATATTTTTTTACCTATATTTTATTTTTACATATTCTGGGGGGGGGGCACATTTTCCTATGAACTCATGACATTATAAAATATATTTAACATGTTCTAATGAATTACAGCCATTATTCTTTTATGTAACTGCTTTATATTGAAAACTTCAAATGCATACAATGATTGAGATGATAGGGAATAATAAATTCATATGCCCATCATCACCAGCTATGACAATTATCAGATTAGAACAAATTATTTTTTATCTGTAGGTACACACTCTGTGTCCCCAATCCAAATTATTTAGAAGTAAAATCTAGATAGATACTTGTTCTATATATCTGTACTCTCATAATCTCATTCATTCAAAAATCAAATCATGTCGACAGTAACATTGTTACAACCATCATTACAGTTTCTCAAAGTGACTAGATAACCAGTCAGTACTCATCTTTCCCCAATTCTCTTACAAATGCATATCCTATGTTTGCATTTTGTTTGTTTGAGTCAGAATCCAAATAAGGCTAATGAATTGTTTGATATATCTCCTAATTAGTTTTCAATTCTGAGTTTCCCCTTTACCTCTTTCCTTTCTTTGCTATTTTTTACTGCAGAAACTAACTTTTAAGCCCTGTAGATTTTCCTACATCTTGGAGTTTGCTGACTTGATTACTGTTTAACAGTTACAAAACAGAAATTAAGCCATCATTCTTTTTTTAATATATATTTAAATTTATTTGTTAAATTCAAGTTCGTTAATGGTGTAGTATTGGTTTCAGGAGTAGAACCCAGTGACTCCTCACTTACATATGATACCCAGTGCTTATTCTTTTTAATGCTTGAATTGTCCTGTCTTTAGCTAGTAGAAGAAAGTAGTTATTGATTAATTTCACTATTTCTTATAGTAGAAAATCACATCGAGTATTAAAATTAAAGGAAAACTAAGGAAATGAAGAGAATAAAAATGTAAACTTTCCTAAATATTAAAATATTTTTTTAAAACAGGGAAAATAGGCCACAATGAAAGGCTACTTATACTCTAAATAAATCATAAAATAAATTTGGAACCAAGAACAAATATTATGTCATGTGAGTACAGTTAATGTACTCACTTCTCCTTTAAAATAAAAACATGTTCAAATAGGCTAACAAAGCAAAATGCAATTTGATAGTGTATGTGAGATGCATAACTTAAAATGAATCCCAGAAGATAAAAATAAAAGAGCAACAAAGATCTACTAGACAAATTTGCAAGAAAAGAAGGCAGAGGACATTATCTTCCTATCAAAGAAGAGATAAATCAGGCCAAAAATAAAAATCACGCAAGAAAGAATATTTTACAAAGTTGGAAACCACAATATACAACAAAAGATACAATTATTCATGTCTTTACCCCAAATAATACAACAACAAATTTTAGAAAGATACTATAGGCAATGCAAACAGAAATAGACAAGAGAAACTGACAATGGTTTACTTTAACATATCCATCAACCTGAGGAGCCAAGAAACCATCATTAATAATATAGAAGGCCAGAACAACATAATTAGTAAGTGTATACAATAGATGTCAATAAAAATGTAAACCTCACAACAGAAATTACAACTTTACAACTACATGTAGAATATTTGTGAAAATTGATTGCACATCATACCCTAAGTTAACCTCAATACATTCCCCCCCGCCAAAATGTAATTCAAACAATCTCTCTATGATCACAAAGCTAAAAATTAATACAGGATTAAAATCAAAGAAAATCACAAAAAGTACTTCCATCTAGAATCAAAACAAGCAGTCCAACAAGAACCAAGCTAAGAACAAAAATAAAACATCTCTAGGTTAAAATGAACATTTAAAGTAAAATTATAAGACTTCTCTTTTTTCTCTCATTTGCTCTCATCTGTTGTTAGTCTTTTTAAATAACCAGTTTTAACTCTTATTAATCTGCTCTATGTTATGTTTGTTTTCTATTTTATTAGTTTCTCTTCTTGTATTTATCATTTTCTTCTTTTTACTTATTTTGGGTTTAATTTACAGGGTTTTAATTTTTATTCTTGGAATAGATGCTTAGCTTGTTGATTTCATGTTATCTTTACATACGAATATATTCATTAAAAGTCATAATTTTATACGAAAGCATGATGTTATATGTACCCCACAGGTTTTAATTTGTGGTATATTCATTCTCATTTATCTTAAATATATTTTAATTTCCTCTATTATTTCTGCTTTGACACTTGGAGTTATTGGGAAGAATATGTTTTTAAGTCCAATATATGAAGTATTTCTACTTATAATTTTACATTGCAGTAAAACCAGACAGTATAAATTTCAATTTCATAAACATTTTTTTGTATTTTCTTTTACAAATAGTTTATCGTCAAGTTGGCTTCCATATAACACCCAGTGCTCATCCCCACAAGTGCCCTCCCCCATGCCCATCTNAGTATTCCATTGTATAGATAAACCACATCTTCTTGATCCATTCATCTGTTGATGGACACTTAGGCTCTTTCCATGTTTTAGCTATTGTTGAGAGCACTGCTTTGAACATTGGGGTACATGTGCTCCTATGCATCAGCACTCCTGTGTCCCTTGGGTAAATTCCTAGCAGTGCTATTGCTGGGTCATAAGGGAGTTCTATTGTTAATTTTTTGAGGAACCTCCATACTGTTTTCCAGAGGGGCTGTACCAGTTTACATTCCCACCAAGAGTGTAGGAGGGTGCCCGTTTCTCCACATCCTCACCAGCATCTAGAGTTCTCTGATTTGCTCATTTTAGCCACTCTGACTGGCATGAGGTGGTATCTCAGTGTGGTTTTGATTTGTATTTCCCTGATGAGGAGGGATGCTGAGCATCGTTTCATGTGTCTGTTGGCCATCTGGATGTCCACTTTGGAGAAGTGTCTGTTCATGTCTTCTGCCCATTTCTTTGCTGGGTTGTTTGTTTTTCGGGTGTGGAGTTTGGTGAGTTCCTTATAGATTTTGGATATTAACCCTTTATCTCTTATGTCATTTGCAACTATCTTTTCCCATTCTGTTGGTTGCCTATTAGTTTTGTGGGTTGTTTCCTTTGCTGTGCAGAAGCTTTTAATCTTGATGAGGTCCCAATAGTTTAGTTTTGCTTGTGATTCCCTTGCTTTTGGGGATGTGTCAAGTAAGAAGTTGCTGCGGTGGAGGTCAAGGAGGTTCTTTCCTGCTTTCTCCTCTAGGGTTTTGATACTTTCCTGTCTCACATTTAGGTCCTTTATCCATTTTGAGTTTATTTTTGTGTATGGTGTGAGAAAATTTTCATAAACATTTTTAATACTTCCTCTTAATGACTCAGCACTTGGTCAGTTTTTTGAAATTCATACTTTTGTTTTTGAAATGAATATATGTACATTGTTGTGTTCTATATAGATCTGCTACACTGAGTTTGCTGATAGTGCTATTCAAATAGTCTTGTTCTTATTTTTTATTTGCTTTTTCAATATATTATTGACACAAATAATTAAAATTTTTCTACAATAATTGTGGAGTTGGCTATTTCTTGTTTTTTTCTGTTAGGTTTTTGAGTACAATTTTGAATTTTGAATATTTTCTTGATGAATTAAAAATTTATCATTTCTGATATTTAAAATTTATCATCTAGGGGTGCCTGGGTGACTCAGTCGGGTAAGCATCTGACTTCGGCTCAGGTCATGATCTCACGGTTCGTGGGTTTGAGCCCTGTGTCGGGCTTTGAGCTGACAGCTAACTCAGAGCCTGGAGCCCGTTTCAGATTCTCTATCTCCCTCTCTCTCTGACCCTCCCCTGCTCGCTTGCTCTCTCTCTCTCTCTTTCTCAGAAATAAATAAAACATCAAAAAATTTTGTAAAAAATTTATCATCTAAAATTTACCTTCTGATATAATACAGCTGTATAAATACCTTTATTTAATTCTGATAGATAGATATCTACCTACCTACCGAGAGAGACAGAACATTATGGAAGTATAATTGACATATCAAAAATATCCATAAAGTATACAACATCACCATAATCAATATAATGAATGTTTCTACCATCCACAAAAGTGCTCTCATGCCTCTCTATAATCCATTCTTACCTCCACCCCTATCATAAGCAGTCACTAACCATCTGCTTTATGTCAGTATGAATGATTCCATTATCTACAATGTTACATAAATAAAATCAAATGGTTCATATTCTTTTTTTACAAGTTTTGTAGCTTAAAATATAATTTGCGTATATGATAACATATAATCATGTTATTCCATGTATCTATAGTTCACTCCTTTTTTAATCTAGAAATTAATAGTAGAAATCTATTGTAAGGATGTACCAAATTATTTATTCATTCTCCTATTTATGGACTGTTAGGTATTTTTCTTTTCATTTTGGAGCTATTACAAGCAAAGCCCCATGAATGTTTGAGTACAAGTCTTCTATATACGTATACTCCATTTCTTTGGGGTTAATATTTTGGATAAAAACCTTTTAGGACTCTATTTTGTTTTGCAATTTTGTTTTTAACCACTATTTTTGCAAATATTTTTATTCTATTCTCTTCTCATCTGGAAAACTCATAGCACAAATGATTGACCTTCTCTTACCTCTTTTCAATGTTATTAATTTTTTGGACTCTGTTTCCTTCTGGTTATTTGATTTATTTTTTTACATATCTTCTTGTATACTAATTTTCTTTTTGGTTGTCTGAATTCTGATTTTAAACTCACCTTTGAACTCTGTATTTCACACAATTTATTATTTAGTTCCTGAATTTTTATTTTTATAATTTCTATTCTGTCTGCAAACACTGTTAATTACTTATTTCTTTTTATGTAGAAAGCTTATTTACTTAAATGCCTGAGTATCAAGGCTCCCATAACTGGAGTCTCTGTGTGTCAATTTATATTATCTGTTTTCTGGTAGTGTCATTAACATTGTAAGGTCTTCCTCTGTGCCTCATTGTGTTATAAAGTTTGTAAGGCATTGTATTGAGCTTCAGAAATATATTATCCTCCTTTAGGAAAGACTTACATTTGGCTGCAAGAATTAAAACTCCAGGGTGCCTGGGGGCATTGGATTAAATTTCAGGAATTGAGATCCTTGTATTCCAAGATGCAATATCGAGGCAGACTGTGTAATTCTGCAGTATTCTGGGGGACCCTACTCAAAATGAAAGGGTTCATCACAGTTATCTACACTTGGAAGCCTTGAACTCTAGATCTCATTCTCCTTGCTCAGCAGGCTGTCAAAAAGCATTTCTCAGCCTCTCAGTGGAATCAGAAAAACAAATATAACAAACCAACCCAAAAAATAACACCAGAAGAAGAATGGCCCAAACCAGACTGATTAATAAGAAGGATATGCTGGTAACAAAAAATGTGACCTGGTCAAAATAACACTTCTCACATTCTTTTAATGACTTAAACCATCTATATTTGGGGTATGCAAAATTCATTTGTTTTTAGAATATATTTTTGGTAGGTGTGCCTTGAGTTTGTCCTTCTCTCTCCAAACAAATAAAATATTGGTAGAATATCAGTAATTTTTGTTCTTAACAATAGACTGTGGTTGCTACTCACTCAGAAACTAAGAAGTCTCTGGCCACTTCTGAATGGAAGCGATGGGATTTTCTCTTTCTCTCTCTCTCTTTCTCTCTGTCCCTCCCCTGCTCACTCACACACTCTCTCTCAAAATAAATAAACATTTTTAAAAACCCTTTTTATATAACCGATTTAAAATCATTTCCCATCAATATAGCTATGAAACAGAGATGTACTAGTTGATATGCAGGTTCTGAATTTTGTCAAATGGTAATATCCTTCATAAACTATGATTTGTACTGAGGACCCCCTTTCATGTCATTTGCTACCACAAGAAAATAGCAGAGTATCCAAAAGTTCACAGAGTATCCAAAAGCCACTCTGCTGAATATTTACAACATGGTTCTGGGAAAGGTAGAGAGCAAGAAGCATCAGTTAGGCAGTTGATGAAACAATCTCAGGCAAGGCTATCACAACTGGTTCATTTCTGCTGCCATTCAGGGCTGTCTCTAAATCTCATGGGTATATTGTCATCTTCACTCTTTCTAATGCCAAGCATTTTAATGGATTTCTTTTTCTTTCTTTCTTTCTTTCTTTCTTTCTTTCTTTCTTTCTTTCTTTCTTTCTTTCTTTCTTTCTTTCTTTCTCTTTGGCTTTCCATAATTAAAACTCTTCCTTGTGTTGCAGGAAATTTTCATCTTTTAAGACTTTGTGGGAGAAACAAGATCTAAAAGAGAGCTTTCCCAGGATCCTTGAAGCTCAGATACAAATATGTGACCTAGGCTTTCCTTGTCAACAGTAACAATCTGAAACAGAAACAAAGAAAGCAAGTGAGGGAGACAAGGAAAAATAGCAATTACAGTTTCCAGTGGCACTGGAGCAAAATTATCATTATCCCTGCTTTGTGGCTGCTGTGTTGTGCTGTGACATTGTTACGTTCAGTACTGTCCCCACCACCTGGTTCCAAGCATGATTTTGCCTATGATGTTGGTTACCTGGATTCTGGTTGTTCTTGCCTGTTTCTGGAACCTGATTTTCCAGTCCTTTAATGTGTTCCTTTGTGAGCTACCAATATTGTTGTCATAAATTCCTTTTCAGCTTAAAGCAGCCAAGAGTGGTTTCGGTTGTTTTCAAATATGGCTCAGGACCAGTGTAGTCATCATCATCATTATCATCTTCATCATCCTTAAAATCTTAAAGTTATTGTTCACTTAAGATGTGCCAGCCACTTTGCTAAACACTTCATGAGCACTATCTCGAACAAGTCTTTCAACAAAAATGGTCTGTTGACGATTCTGAGATGTAGGTACCATAATTATCCTTATTTTACTTTTGACAAAACTGAAGCTTGAAGAAGTTAAAGAATTTGGGCAAAAATCTAGGCACAAAAGCTAGGATCTGAACCCAAACCCTTTTAATCCCTACAATGTACCATTTCCATTAATAGCAGTAGTATTGTTCATGTTATTATTACTCTACTTCCTCTTCTTAACGAACTATTAATCACTTTAGCTTATGCTATCCTACTGCTTTGATAATGTTTCCAGTATAGATAAGAAAACTTAGGAGTTACCTGAGCTGCCCAAGGTCACATACAGATAGTAGGTGATGGAGACTGGGAATGAACTCAGATCTGCTGACACTAATGGGATTCAAATTTTATTAAACTAGTAAAATCCTAAATAATTTGTTTCCCATATTTATTCAGTGATCATTTTAATAACAGAAACTATACTGTAAAACACTGGGAAATCAGGGCCATCTGATTGTATTAGGATTGTATTCCTAAAGGATGTGTGATCATAACAGGCTTTCATTAAATACTTGTTAGGGTGATAAACTAAATTGAATGATGTCATATCCCTCAACTTTAAATATGCTATATTGTTGATATTTATAGATTTTTTGGCTTTTTAATAGATAGAAGCCTGCTTTCCCTATAAAATTATCCTTTATTTTGTCCCCATTAGAAAATAATACTTAGGGCTAAAATGCTAACTCCCACAAAAGAAAAAAAAATGGAATATTAAGTTCTTAACAAGCAATGATGTTTCCACAACTAGGTTCATGGAACCATTAATTTATGATAGTGAAAAACTGCAATAACTTAAAATTTCCACATGAACCAGAATAGCTTCACTTTGATTCATTTTTAAAAATAATGTACATTTGCTATTGTTTATTAAAAGCATTAACTTGTTTAAGTGCCATTTGGGAATCTTCCATCTGAATCCATGTAATAACAGCCACAGACTCCAAGAGTCAGCTCAAACCCTCTCCTGCGGACTTCCCACAACTCTCCACCAGGTTTTTTTGTTGTTGTTTTTTTTTTTATATTTTTATTTATTTCTAGGAGAGAGAGAGAGAGAGACAGCATGAGCAGGGAAGGGTTAGAGACAGAGGAAGATACAGACTCTGAAATAGGCTCCAGGCTCTGAGCTGGCAGTCAGCACAGAGCCCGACGCGGAGCTCGAACCCACGAACCGCGAGATCATGACCTAAGCGAAAGTCGGACGCTTAACCGACTAAGCCACCCAGGCGCCCGTCCACCAGGTTTATCCAAACCAGCCATGGAGGCTTTCTCAGTGGTCCTTAAACATGGTGGCCAGGCTTGTACCTCAGAGTCTTTGCACTTTCTCTTTCTTTTGCTTGCACAGTATTTCCCTTGATATTCACATGGCAGGTGCCCTTACTTCAGGGATACTTTCATTCAAATGTCAAAGCTGCTTCAGGGTATATCAGAGAAGCATTCTGTGTAAATGTGAACAGTCCATGTTCACCCACTGTCCTTCACCCCACTTTATTCTTTTCTATTGTACTTGTGTTTGACCTAATATATAAATATATACATATGTGTATGTGTGTTTAATTATGAATTCTTTTCCTCTCCCACTAAAATACAAGCTTCAAAAACAAGCCCTGTTCTGTTTGGTTACTTCAGAATTCCCAATGACTAAATCAGTGCTGGACACATAGTTATTGGTCAGCAAATACTTGTTTAGTGAAAGAAGTTTGTTTGGTCTCATGTAAGCCCACGACTGAATTTATGGTCAAGTGTTTACTCTTGTCTCTTTGAAAAATCGCCCACTTCTCTGAATAGAAGGGTTGAGCTCTGTTGGTCATTTTTAGTGTTTTTACCATTTCCATGCTGAGCACTGTTTTATTCCTAATCATATTATGTTTGAATTAATTGCTTCTTTCTTATATTCCTTGACACTACACTGCAATTTTTGGTCTTTGCCGTAAATTACTTTGAATGTTATCAAGTAGAATCCCATGTATTTTAAAAAATACACAATTTTATGAAGCTTAGATGCAAATAGGAAGGGAAGGAAAGGGAAGAGGGGAAGGAAGAGAGGAAGGAAAAGAGAGAGGGAGAGACTGAAAGGAGAGGAGAGGGGAGGGGAAGAGAGGGGAGGGGAGGAAAGAGAAAACATGTAATATCAATCAGTCATTTAGCCTGGAAGTAAGAGAAAGACCTTTAAATCTGTTTACTTGTCCTCATTCCTATACTAGCTAGAAGGAGCTAGAATAAAATTAGTGCTCCTTTCCATTGTCTTCCCTAGACATGACTCTCTTTGGTGCCTTACCCAAGAATGGAGAAAATCTGAAAGATGAACCAAAACTAAGGCAAAATTGGTCTTGAATAGTACTCCTATATATGCCTGTATATTGTTTGAAAATGGGAAACTCAAAGCTAAATTACAAAACACAAATTAATGTCACAAACCCAAATTAATTTCTTTCAATTCCCCAATCTAAAACCAACATAAGGGCCATAGTTACACATCAGTGAGGTGAGTAGATTTTAGCAGCAGCTACAACAAGAGAGAATACTGAATTTATAAACAGAGAAACCTGTATGAGATGTAGCCCCCTTCATATAATAGGTGTGTGAACTTGGGTAAGATTAACTTGGGTAAGATTCCTGGCTGCTCTGAGCCTCAGTTCTCATGAACACTATTGCAAAAAAAGAAAAAAGAAAAAGAAAAAGAAAGAAAAAGAAAAGAAAAGAAACATGAAATAGTGTAAGGACACAAGTCTAAACCAGACTGACTCCATAATAGGCCTTCAGTTTCCCCTCTAAACTAGAAGGCCTAAGTTTCAGTTTCCCTGGAACTATGGGGCAGCTACACACTGCCCAAGGCCAGAGAAACTGTNACTTCTGTAACTCCCCCGTCACAAACCTTATAAAAACCCTACTCTGACTTTGTTCAGGGCTCTCACCACGGATCCACTGCATTAGTGAGGTCTGGGAGCCGGAGCTCAAGCCCATAATAAAGCCCTTTGCCTTTGCATGCGTGACTCGGTCTCCCTGGTGGTCTCTGGTTGGTGAGGATACTGCGATCTGGGTATAACAATAGCTACAGAAGAATCATGTTATGTTATTGTACTATTCTGATTTGTAATAAATATATATTCTTCATCCACTGCTCCTGGCTCAGAGCCCCTCAAACACATGGAATTTTCTAGGTATTGAGAGCCCTAAAGATGTCTCTTGTTATGTTAATGAGGTGGCTTCTAGACTGCTTCTAAAGATGCTGGCTGTCAGGTGAACAAAGCACAGGACTAGAGGATAAGAAATTTTAGTCTTTCCTGACCTCTGGAGAGGAGAGAGGTACCGGGGCTTGCATCAGTCATCAGTGATTACTGATTTAGTCTATCATTCCTATGTGATGAAGCTGCTAGAAAAACTCAAGAGGAAAGGGTTGAGAGAGCTTCCCAGCTGGTGAACATATGGCAATTCAGAGAAAGTGGCAAACCTAGAGAGAGCTTGGAAGTTCCACACCCTTTCCCAACACCTTGACCTAAGCATCTCTTTCCTCTGGCTGTCTCTGAGTTATACCCTTTTTATAATAAACTGACAATCTAGTAAGTAAACTGTTTGAATTCTGTGAGCTGCTTTAGCAAATTAATCAAACCCAGTGTTGGTTCAAAACCCTCCTAAGAGCTTCCCAGGT
Organism: Crocuta crocuta; assembly: GCF_008692635.1. NCBI lineage: Eukaryota > Metazoa > Chordata > Mammalia > Carnivora > Hyaenidae > Crocuta > Crocuta crocuta. The sequence continues at coordinate 6,067,852 of NW_027532679.1, read as the reverse complement.
ATAATCTCAAACTGGCCCCTATACTCAGAGGGTAGGAAGAGACTGAAGAAAGGCAGGCCACTCCAGGTTGGTAGATGGCAATTTCAATAAGCAAAGGGAGCTTACATGTGAGGCTTGTCTTGGGTGGCAGCAAGATGAATTGTCCTTTGCTTGTACTAACCTGCCAGATCTCAAAAGTATATAGAGAGGCCCTAACTGAGCTTAGTCACATAGACTGTACAGGTTTTTCAATAGCACATCACCATCTCAAGGCTTATAGCCTTGGAGCAGCCGTCTGGGAGTGGGAAGGGCAAGCAGAATCCACATTGCAAGGATGGGGGAGGGGATATGAGTCTGTGAGTGCCCAGGTCCAGTTCAGGGGTCAATCTGTAGTCATATCTTTTTGGTAACTTTCTCCAACACCCAAGAATGGGGTTATGGGAACCTCTGATCTATAACCTGTCAGTTGAAGCACAAGTAACAACCTGGGCTTGAAATTGGCATCCAAAGGAGGGTATGGGGTGTGAGGAGAGTCAGTCCTAGGTAAGGAGCCCTTAACTTGTGGGATCTGATGCTATCTTCAGGCAGCTGGTGTCAGAATTCAGTTAAATTATAGGATACCCATCCAGTGTAGGATACCAACTGCTACCTGTAATACAGAAGATGTGTGCACCTTACAGATGTTTGGTATAAAGGCATTATAAATTGCCTTTTTGACATATATGTCAGTGGCCTTCAGTCTTCTATGTCGGAGACCGGATCCGGCGGGTCCTGGGGTCCCTGAAGGATGGACGGTGTCGGCGAGAGAGAGTGAGAGAGCCCTGGAGATTCTTTCTGATCACCACGCAGGCATCTTTGCTTTGACTGGGGCTCAACTTTATTTTATAAGTGTTTGGGGGATGGCACAGAAGTGGCATTTGCCCAAGACAATGATTTCTGATGACAACCTTCTTTGATATGTAAGAATTTCCCAGAAATCTAGAAGACTCCTGCATAACCTTTATCAATAGTGATTGAGATGCTTATCCTATGGGGAAGAAGGTATCTTTAGACAAAATTTAGCATAAAATAGGTGAAGTTACTTCTTTTAAGGTGGAAGTATCTAGAAAAACAGGTCTTCCAGGAAACACCTTTGCTCCCATAATGACAAAAGTAGTTCCTTAATAGGTTCCTTCACAAGGAGTAATCAGCATATAGGAGGCCAGAAAACGCTCCAAGCAGAAACAAATGAGTGAGGGTGGATATCTGCCCTTAACTCTAAATTAGGCTCTTTGTCTCAGGGTCAAACTCAAGCCCCTTTTATTATGTTAAGTCTTGGATCTGCCAGGCCCACAGGAAGAGCCTTTTATCTGCAATGTTTTCTTCTGAAATCTCTTTGGAAAAGGCAGGGACACGCCTTTCGTTATGAGCACTCTGTGTGGGGAATATTGGTCTGATCTGGAATATTGGGAGGCCTGGTCAATACCAGCAGCCTCATTTCCAACATGAGCCAGTAGTAGCAGAAGGAGATACCAGTTTTCATTCCTCGTGGCAGGAGCTGTGCAAACACTGCCATTTCCTTGCTGTGACTGCCATCCAGAGAGGCTGGTGTGGCTCCCAGCACTTCTAAAAGTATACTCTCCCTTTGTATTAAAAAAAAGAAACTCCTGCCCTCTACCATTGTTTGTAATTTCAAAATAGTAGAAACATTATGATTATTCAATAGTGAGGAGAAAATTTACTGGATAGATTATCTGCCTGTCTTCCTTGTAGTGATGCCACTGTGTTCATATATCAGTTTTGATAAGTTATGATTTTTTAAGAATTTCTTTCATCTAGATTTTTGTCCTATACAATATCTCCTTTGGTTTTTTAAATATCTAGAGAATCTATAGTGAGGTCTCCCTCCATTCTTGATGGTTACTGTGGTGTATGTGTGTGCATGTATGCATATATCAATGGCTCTGACCTACAAGTTTATTGATTTTGTATTCTTTTCAAAGAATCAACTTTGACTTTGTTGCTCATTATATGGTATGGTTTATTTTCTGTTGAATTTCTGCTTATATCTCTACAGCATCCTTCTTACTACATCTTTTGGATTTAATTTGGTGTTATATTTCTAAATTCCTTAAATGGATTCTTGATTCATTAATTTTTAACCTTTCTTTTGTCCTATGTGAATTTAAACTTCAAGTTTCCCTTAGTATACTTCATAGGTACATTGCACACATTTTGATAAATATTATTCTCTTAAAAGCACTTTCTAGTTTCTATTAACATTTAATATTTAACCCAGAAGTTATTTAGAAACATATTTCTTGCATTCTAGATATATGTATATTTTCAACTCATGCTCTCTAGTCATCCAGAATAATTACATTGTATCCATTGCAATAATTTTAATCTTTTAATGTGTGCTGTGATTTATTATATTGCCCACTGTACAGTTAATTTTTCTAAATGCCCCATGTGCATTCGAAAAGAACATATATTTTATATACTGGAGGCAGTATTTATATATAAATGTAAATATGTACATATATGTGAGATATCTTAGGTCTATTTATTTACATGTCTATATAGATTATATATAGAAAGAGTGAGAATCAAATGTTTTAATGTTCAGATCTTCTATATTTGTTACTCATTCTTATATGATTTTTCCAACAAATACGGCTATTCATTCAGTAAATATTTATTCAGTCTTACCAAGTATTAATCACAGTGTTAAACTCTCTAGGTGGATCATTTGATTCAATAACACAATTATTCTATGAAATTGAAGAACGGAAACCAAAACCTTAAGAGGTTAAAATAATTGCTCATAGGGGCGCCTGGGTGGCTTAGTCGGTTAAGCGTCCGACTTTCGCTTAGGTCATGATCTCGCGGTTCGTGGGTTCGAGCCCCGCATCGGGCTCTGTGCTGACTGCCAGCTCAGAGCCTGGAGCCTATTTCAGAGTCTGTATCTCCCTCTCTCTCTGATCCTCCCCTGATCACGCTGTCTCTCTCTCTCTCTCTCTCTCTCTCTCTCC
>NW_027532679.1:5934832-6064769 GCF_008692635.1 Crocuta crocuta | reverse complement strand
GCTTATAGCCCACTCTGGGGGATGAGGGGTGGGGTGTTTGGTATGATGGGTAGGTCTTCCACAACTAGTACTGAAATCCAATTCTGTATCACTCCACAGTTCATTTATACACTCATGACATTGCTTTAAATCTCTTTAGGTAACAGCCTTTATCATGCATATGACAAATATTATTTTATATATTTTCCCCTATTCATCTCTTCTGCAAGGCCTGTTTTATTTTCTCCTTTCCCAGAAAAGACTCCTTGTTGATGCTGAACTTTGTTCTGGAGATCTGAAGAACTAGTGACTGTGTTGTGATTCTCCCAGAAAAAAAAAATTAAAATAACTTTGACTCTTTTTTTTTTAATAGTTTATTGTCAAGTTGGTTTCCATATAACACCCAGTGATCATCCCCACAAATGCCCTCCTCCATACCCGTCACCCCCGTTCCATTCCCCACCCCATCAGCCCTCAGATTGTTCTCGGCATTCAAGAGTCTCTCATGGTTTGCCTCCCTCCCTCTCCCCCACTATTTTTCCCTTCTTCTCCCCCATGGTCCTCCGTTAAGTTCCTCCTAATCCTCCTATACATGCAAACATATGGTATGTGTCCTTCTCTGCCTAACTAATTTCGCTCAGCATAACACCCTCAAGGTCCATCCACGTTGCTACACATGGCCAGATTTCATTCTTTCTCATTGCCATGTAGTATTCCATTGTGTAGATAAACCACATCTTCTTGATCCATTTGTCCATTGATGGACATTTAGTTTCTTTCCATGTTTTGGCTGTTGTTGAGAGTGCTGCTATGAACATTAGGGTACATGTGCCCCTATGCATCAGCACTCCTGTGTCCCTTGGGTAAATTCCTAGCAGTGCTATTGCTGGCGATGCTCAGCATCCCTCCTCATCAGGAAATACAAATCAAAACCACACTGAGATATCACTTCACGCCAGTCAGAGTAGCTAAAATGAGCAAATCAGAGAACTCTAGATGCTGGTGAGGATGTGGAGAAATGGGCACCCTCCTACACTGTTGGTGGGAATGCAAACTGGTGCAGCCCCTCTGGAAAACAGTGTGGAGGTTCCTCAAAAAATTAACAGTAGTACTCCCCTATGACCCAGCAATAGCACTGCTAGGAACTTTCACTCTTAAGTGTGGAAAAAATAACATCTAATTGGGAATGTGAGTTGAGAAGAAATCCCCATTTGTCTGGAAGGGAAGGAAGGGGAAGGGAAGGGAGAGAGAAAGAGGACACATAGGAGGAAAGAAAAACAGAAGAGAGGGAGAGAAGGAAGGAGGGAGGGAGGAAGGGAGGAAGGGAGGAAGGGAGGAAGGAAGCAAAGATGATAGGTGATAGATAGATAGATAGAGATAGATATTAAAAATTATGCTACTCTGTAACACTCGTAATTGTTTTCTAAGACCCAAATACCTGAGAAAGCTTACTCTCTGGTGTGCTGATGACTTCTTGACAGGGACTTTAATTTGTTCATTGCTGTATCTTTAGCACTTAGCACAATTTAGATCCTTTGTAAATATTTGGTAAATTAATTAATGGAATACATCATGAAAATTACACCAGCAAAAGAATTTGTGACTTTTTATTTTTTTAGTTTTAAACGTATTTATTTTTTATTTAGTTTTATCGTTTTTATATTTTTTTTAATTTTCATGTTTATTATTTTTGAGAGAGAAGGAGAGACAGAGCATGAGTAGAGGAGGGGCAGAGAGGGAGACATATCTGAAGCAGACTCCAGGCTCTGTCTGAGCTGCCAGCATAGAGCCTGCCACAGGGCTCAAATTCACAAATCATGAGATCACAACCTGAGCCAAGTCAGATTCTTAACCAGCTGAGCCACCCAGGTTCCCCTGACTTGTTTTTATTTATATCATATAAAGGTACAAAAAATAGATAAAACCTTGATCAACAAGACTGGTACAACCACAAATTGAACTTCTCTTTCTGTGCTTCAAACTTATTTTCAATCCCCGTTTTAAAGTTTTAGTAATTAGCTGATATTAAAGTGTGATAACAAAGCAACTCACCCAAATCTGAAATTTTCAACTGGAACTCACTTCACAATTTCCTTCATAGCTTGAAATCCACAGATCACTGAAGTAATATAGGTATTACTAACTTTAAATGGTCTCCAGAAAAAACTATCCTAATAGCCTTTTTTTTAAAAAAAGTGTTATTACAACTGTAAGGAATTACGGTCAGTCCCTTATTGAAAAATGTATGAGACAAGATAATAAAAAGTGGTGATTTTACAATAAATCATCTTGACCAGATATGGAAGTAGTCAACTAAAAGGTTAGCATATTGACTAATGGCACCATCACAGTTCTCTCTATGAGGAACAACCAGTCTATCTTTTGCTGATTATATGCCATCACAGAAAACAGAATCATTCTGGCTTATTTTGTTGTTCTTGGTTTATTTTTTAAAATCACAAAAGTTAGACAGACTTAGAATATGAAAAACCCAAGTTTGAAATATATATAAATACAAATCTTGTTCAGTGATGCTGTAATAACTTTTTCCATTATTTTAATCATATTTGTAATGCTCCAATCATTCAAATAATAGCACATGAGAAATTAATAGGCATTTTGCAAAATTTGATATTAAAAGCTTTGGATTTAAATTTAAATTGGGGGAGAACTTTATATTGGCATGAAGACTGAAAATGGAGTTACAGAAGTACATTTATCAACTTTTCAAATCCTGGCCAGTTTTCACTTCTCATTTCAATGAAAAAAAGATAACTAATTTAACTGAATAAAAAACTTCTAACTTGTGGGTAGCTGCTCTATTGGATTCTGTAGGCAGTGGATAATAAGATATCATGAACACTTTGAGCATTTTTGTTCTTTAGTGTCAGTCCTAATGCTGATTTAGAAGTTTTATGACTGAATCAAATGACAGTGTTAAAATCATTTAACTGTGGTACCTGGAAGAATGAAATCAATACCCAAAAAAATCACAGCTTTATTGAGCTGTGTATCTATACAATTCACTATACATGTTTAAAGTGTATAATTTCATAAGTTTTAACATGTGTATATACCCATGAAACCATCACCAAAGTCAGATAATGAACGTATTTTATTACCCACAGAAGATCCCTCATGCTCCTTTGCAATCCTTTCTTCCTGCCCATCCCTGCACTCCTCCCCCAAACAATCACGCATCTCCTTTCTGCCACTAGACATTAATTTGCATTTCCAAATGCAGTTATAGAATCATAGTATATACTTTTTCCCTGCCTTCTTTCATTTAGCATAATCGAAATTCATTCATGTTGCATGTATTAATAGTTCATTACCTTTCATTCCTGAACAGAATTCATTATATGGATATTCCACAATTTGTCAGCTATTCATAGATATTTAAATGTTTCCATGATATAAAGCTGCTATGAACATCATTGTACAAGTCTGTATATGACGTTTATCATTGGAGCCATGTGGTCTTAGGCTTTTCCTTGTGGAAAAAAATTAATTACCTATTCAATCTTTATTTATTATAGATTTATTGATATTTCATTTTTTTAGTATATTTCAGTAGTTTGTATCTACCTAAGAATTTGTCATTTTCTCTGTTACCTAATTTGTGGATACACAATCACCCTTAGTATCCCCTTATAATCCTTTTTATTTCACCTTCATTTTTATTTTTTTTTAATTTTTTGTTTTATTTATTTTTGAGACAGACAGCACGAGTGGGGGAGGGACAGAAAGAGAGGGAGCCACAGAATCTGAAGCAGGCTTCAGGCTCTGAGCTGTCAGCACAGAACCTGATGCGGGGCTCGAACCCATGAACCGTGAGATCATGATCTGAGCTGAAGTCAGACGCTTAACCAACTAAGCCCTTACCCAGGTCCCCTCACCTTCATTTTTAAAACATAGTTTCATTTCTCCACTGACACTGTTGACTTCCAGCACTTTAAAGATGTCTTTTTCCTTGTGTGATTGCATTCTTTCTGGTAAGAAGTATGCTCTTATCTTCAACTTTGTTCCCTTGTACGTAGATTTTGTCTATTACTGGTTTTGAGCAATTTGATTATAATATGCCTCTGTAGCTTTTTACGTGTGTTTCTCGTGTGATATATTTTAATTTCTTAAATTTATGGGTTCATAGTTTCCATTAAATTTGGAGAGTTGGCAGTCATTGTTTCTTTTGCCTTTTCTTTCCTCCAAATTTAAATTCTAGTTAACATATCATATAATATGAATTCAGTGGTTTATCACAAATAAGTGCTCCTCACAAGAAGTGCTCTCCTTAATACTCATCACCCATATACCCCATTCTCTAAATTCCTCCACCAACCCTCAGTTTGTTCTCTGTCATTAGGAATTTCTTATGTTTTTTTTTTTTTTTGTCTCTCTCTCTCTTTTCCCCCTTCTCTCTTTTTTTTTTAAATATTTTTATTTATTTCTAGGAGAGAGAGAGAGACAGCGTGAGCAGGGGAGGGTCATTTTCCCCCTTCTCTTAAGTTCATCTGTTTTGTTTCTTAAATTCCACTATGACTGAAATCATATGGTATTTGTCTTTCACTGACTGACTTATTTAGCATAATATCTCTAGGTCCATCTACATCACTGTAAATGACAAGATTTCAGCCTTTATAATTGCTAAGTAATATTCCATTGTGTGTGTATATGTATACATATATGTATGTATGTATGTATGTGTGAATATGTGTATATATATATACACACATATACACACATATATACCACATCTTCTTTATCCATTGGTCACATCGGCCAGTAGATAGACACTTGGGCTCTTTTCATTGTTAGAATATTGTTGATAATGCTGCTATAAATATTGGGGTGCATGTACCCTTCAAATCTGTATTTTTGTGTTCTTTGTGTAAATACTGAGCAGTGCAATTATTGGATTGTAGGGTAGTTCTACTTTTAACTTTTGAGGAAACTCCATACTATTCTCTAGAGTGGCTGCACCACTTTGCATTCCCACCAATAGTGTAAGAAAGTTCCCATTTCTTTGAGTCCTCACCAATGTCTGTTGTTTCCTTTGTTGTTAATTTCAGCTATTTTGACAGGTGTGAGGTGATATCTCATCACGGTTTACATTTGTATTTCCCTGATGATGAGTGATGCTGAACATTGTTTCATATTCAACTACATGTTAGCTATCTTGATGTCTTCTTTGGAAAAATGTCTATTCATGTCTTCTGCCCATTTCTTAACTGGATTATTTGTTTTTTGGGGGGTGTTCGGTTTGATAAGTTCTTTACACATTTGTGATATTAACTCTTTATCAAATAGGTCATTTGCAAATATCTTCTCCCATTCCATAGGCTGCCTTTTCATTTTATTAATTGTTTCCTTTTCTATGCAGAACATTTTATCTTGTTGAAGACCCAGTGATTCATTTTTGCTTTTGTTTCCCTTGCCTCTGGCAATGTGTCTAATAAGAAATTGTTGCAGCCAAGGCCAAAAAGGTTATTGCCTGTGTTCTCTAAGATTTTGATAGTTCCTGTCTCACATTTAGGTTTTTCATCTATTTTGAATTTATTTTTATGTATGGTGTAAGGAAGTGGTCCTCTTTCATTCTTATGTATGTAGCTTTCCAGTTTTCCCAGTAACATTTCTTGAAGAGACTGTCCTTACCTGCTTTGTCAAAGATTATTTGACTATATTGTTGTGGGCCCATTTCTGGGTTTTCTATTCTGTTCTATGAATAGATACAGAATGATCTATGTGTGTGTGTTTGTGCCAGGACCATACTGTCTTGATGACTACAGCTTTGTAATATAGTTTGAAGTGCAGAGCCATGATGTCTCCAGCTTTACTTTGCTTTTTCAAGATTGCTTTGGCTATTTAGGGCCTTTTGTCATTGTTTCTTGATATATAGATTTCTTTTCTCCTTCTTCAGATACTTTAGTTACATATATATTAGGCTGCTTGAAATTGTGCCACTGCCTAATAATACTCTTTTTGTCTTTCCTGTTTTCTTTATTCGTACTTTGTTTCATTATGTATAGGTTCCATAGATGCCTCTTCAAGTTCCCCAACCTGTATTGAAATACTTATCTGCCATTAAATCGTTTCAAAGTATTTTTCATCTTAGTCATTTTTGGTTTTGTTTCTAGAAGTCTACTCTGATTGGTTTTTGCATCTTCTTTTTTTAATTTTTTTTATGTCTTTATTTTATTTTGAGAGACAGACAGAGGGCAAGTGGGGGAGGGGCAGAGAGACAGAGACACAGAATCTGAAGCGGGCTCCAGGCTCTGAGCTGTCAGCACAGAGCCCAATGCGGGGCTCGAACCCACGGACTGTGAGATCATGACCTTAGCAGAAGTCAGACATTTAACCAACTAAGCCACCCAGGCACCCAGATTTTTGCATCTTCTATGTCTCTGCTTAACTTTTTTAAAGTATATTTTGTAACTACTGTTTTAAAGTTCTTGTCTGCTGATTCTGAAATCTGTCACTCTAGGGTACCTGGATGACACAGTCAATTAAGAATCTGACTTTGGCTCAGGTCATGATCTCACAGTTTGTGGGTTTGAACCCTTCATGGGGCTCTCTGCTTGTTAGCACAGAGCCTGCTTCAGATCCTGTCTCCCTCTCTCTCTGCCCCTCCCCAGCTCATAATCTCCCTCTCTCTCTCTCCCTCCCTCCCTCCATTACTCCCTCTCTCTCCATCTTCCCTCTCTTTCTCTTAAGAATAAACATTAAAAAATAAAACATAAAATCTGGCAGTTCTGTTACTACTTCCAGCCTGTGTGAATGCTAGACACTTTAATCATTTTTCCTTTTGGATGTGTCTTCCTCTCATTAAGTGATTTTCTCATGCTCATGCTCTGATCAGTACTCTGCTGTACACTCTATGAAGAAACTCAGCAGTACTCTGCAGTTATCTATCTCTCTGCACAGTTTTCTCCTGTCCAGTGTTCAGCCCTGTGAATTCTGTCTTGGCATCCTTGGACTTTCCACTCTGTTCTTTCAACTCAGGGATACAGTTGGGTTCTGCCTGTTTCCTTCCACTGCACCGTGATCTAGAAACCCTCGCAAGGGAATAAGCTGAGACAATCATGGGATTTATCTCACTTGCTTCTTGTTTCTAAGAATTACTGTTTCTCGTTGCCTAATATTCAATGTCTTGAAAACTGACATTTCATATATTTATATGGTTACTTCTAAATGTTTTAGGTGGAAGGGTAAATATGATCTCTGCTATACCATATTGGCTGAAATCAGTTTCATCTGAAAAGAATTCTTTTTTTAATATTATTGCAAATATCCCGTGGTCCCAGGGGCTCTACATTTCAAAAACCTGACATAAATCAAATATATTTTATTTTTACAATTTTATTGCATTTTATTCACCCATGCATTCATCCATTCGTTATTCTATAAACATATGAATGTCTTTTAGTGTGAGGCCTTCACACTACTTGGGGAGAACCAAGTATATCTTTTGCCCTCCTGAGACTTATTGCCTAGTGAAGGAGAAATATATTTCCAAATTCTAAGATAAATAGTCTGAGAGAAATAAAAAGAAATATGGTCCTATGAGCCTATTTTTAATAAATGAACCCATTGTGATGACTTTGTAATTTGTCAACTTGTCTAAACTGAACTACATTTTCCAGTATGTCTCCAGTTAGGGTGTCCTATGGGGATGATTCCTGGGTGATCTGGAAGAGCCTCCATTATTTAGCTCATGCACATATTTGCTCTCTGATGACTCAGTTTGCTTTCATGAAGCAGAAGCTGAAATGGAAACTGCTCTACATTCCCCTGGATCCTTTTCAGCTTGTCCACCTTCTGGGCAAGTTGTGCATGTGTGGGTTTATGATGAAAGACCCTGGCCCCTATAGGGCACTGTTGTCACCAAGGTCAGAGATGAGGACCAGTAGGATTTTGGTCTGTGTTATAGATTCCAGGTCAAGCTTGTGGTTTCCAGCTTGTTCTTGGTGTCCGCACTTTTAAAGCACAGAGATAGCAGCCTTACAGAGATTGTTAACCAGCTTTCACAATTGCTTAAGGCCAGTGTCCCATTAAATCCCACTATCTTTCTGTCCATAACTGGTTAAGCTCTCCTGGCAGCTTTGTGAATCTAGGATTTGAGAAACGTAGTGCCTATTATCCTCAACTTTGGTCCCTACTGTTATGTCAGAGTAAGAGGAAAAAATCTCTCTCAAGGTTCTGTTAAATTTTACCCTGATAGCCATTGAAAGATTTGAGGAAAGGTCATTAATAGGATTTGCATTTTAGATAAAAGCTCTGCCTTCTATATGAAAAGTCATAATGGAGACAAGAGACAAGATATCTAAGCAGGATGCTCTTGGAACAATGCAGGGCTGGAGGTGGGAGGAACATGCTAAGGGCATGAAAAAAGAACAGAAATTTAAAAGGCTGTGATGGAGATATTAGGAAATAAACTCAACAGAATTTGGTAACACTTAATGTATTTCAGTTCATAAACTATTTGCATTTGAAAGAGAAAACAAGAAGAAGTGAAAATACACAGAAGGAAATCACACGTTAGAGGCATTCAGGGGACACATGTTTCCTAAGTAGAAAAATTAGAACAGTTGTCTTACCAATATCTCTCAACAGCTCTGTGTCACCCTCATTTTAAATTAATTATACAGTACCTTGCAAATTTTGGCTCGTGGACCAGTACGTCCTGCATCCCTAGGAGCTTGTTAGAAAGTCCCCACCTGTAACTTCCTGAAGCAAAAATCTGCATCTTAAGGAAGCCCGCTTGAGTCACATGCACATTAAAGTTGGAAAAGTTCTACCAAGATTCTAGCAAGCTACCACTCATAACAATATGCATGGACCTTTAGAGCACTAGGTCAAGTGAAATAAGTTACAGAAAAATATCATATGATCTCACTTATATGTAGAATCTAAGATAGATAGATGATAGAGAGATAGATAATTGAACTCATAGATATAAAGAACATATTGGGGCTTATCAGAAGTAGGGGGAGGGGGCAAAATGGCTAAAGGGCATCAAAAGGTACACATTTCCAGTTATAAAATAAATAAGTCATGGATGTAATGTACAGCATGGTGACCATAGTTAATAACATTGTATTATATATTTGAAAGGTGCCAAGAGAGTAAATCTTAAAGTTCTCATCACAAAAACAAAGAATTTATAACTATGTATAGTAACAGATATTGACTAGACTTATTGTGGTGAACATTTCATAGTATGTATAAATATCAAATCATTACACCATACACCTGAATGTTATACTATATTATACCTTAATTTAAAAAAATTAATTGGCATTTTTTAAATTTAAAAATTCCAGCAGGCTAGAGAAATCTAAGTCATGTTTTGCTCTCCCAACTCTTTAGAATAAAACAATCAAAACAGAAAATAGCTGGCTATAGAAATGTTTAGAATGTTCCCTCCTCACTCTCAGAACATCAAGGAGAAGCTGCACACTTTTCTCTAAACTTATTATCCTTGAAGTATATTTTAGCCTCTTCCTACTCATTGGAGCAAGTGGGACTCCTGACATCTTATCACTGCTTAAAATTTTAAAACATCACAACAGCCATGGATGCCAGTGGGATTTTCCAAAGCATTTGGTATACAGCAGACTTACAGCAACTCTGGTGATGCCAATAAGAAAAGGCCTCCCTTTGGGTTACAGATGTAAAACATTACGTAGTTATAACTAGATGTAAAACTTTATGTAGTTATAACTAGATTAAAGAAATTTCTTTTGATGAAGGTATTTTTCTTGTTTTATAATTTCCTCTTACTAAGGAGAGGAGAAGAGAATTGTTGAGACTATTCATATCTCCGAATACTTTTACTGAGATCAAAGATGAGGACTGGGCTTAAGAGTGTTCTAAGCCAAGCCTGAATCTCCTGTAATCATAGGTAACACTGTTTTGGCAGCAATAATCTGAAGTCTGCTCATGTCAACTTGCCAGGAAGCAGTGCCTAGTACCATGCTCAGTCAGTAGTTATTGACTAAGATCTAAATAAAAGAGAAAGTATAATATACCTAGTTAATTTTCCTTTTTTTTTTTTTTACAAATATTTTATTGTCAAGTTGGTTTCCATATAACACCCAGTGCTCATCCCCACAAGTGCCCTCCTCCATGCACATCTTCCCCCTCCCCCCCACACCCATCAGTCCTCAGTTTGTTCTCAGTATTCAAGAGTCTCTTATGGTTTGCCTCTCTCCCTCTCCCACACTATTTCCCCCCTTCTTCTCCCCCTTGGTCCTCTGTTAAGTTCCTTCTAATCCTCCTATATGTGCAATCATATGGTATTTGTCCTTCTCTGCCTGACTTATTTCGCTCAGCATAACACCCTCTAGTTCCATCCATGTTGCTACCCATGGCCAGGTTGCATTCTTTCTCATTGNGACAGCAACATGCAGAAGAATGAAACTAGATCATTTTCTCACACCATACACAAAAATAAACTCAAAATGGATAAAGGATCTAGTTAATTTTCAATGCCACCCAACTAGACAAACTCCCATTATAAATAGCCTGCAGAGTTTTGCCTGATCAACCAACATTTACAAACTCATCACAGCCTATTCTTCACTCCTTATGCTGGCCATACAACTTTCTTTCATTTCCTCTAACATGCCAGGGGAATTACTTCCCTCTGCCTGCATCATGTCCCTCCCCTTCCTGACTATGGCATTCCCGTGCTTCAAGTCTTAGCTTAAGCGTTGTATCTTCAGACAAGCCTTTTAAGACCCCTTTCATCCTGCCTCATAGGGTAGGTCTTCTAAGATATTTTTCTCATACTATCCTGTTCATTTCTATCATAGTATTTATTATAATCTGTATTTGCTTGTCTCTTTACTTCTTTGTCCTCTCTCTTAAATAAGTTCCATGAAACCAATTCTGTTTTATGCACCCAGGTTCAAGTCCATAACCATGGCTCAAAGGCAAACTATAGTTCCGAAGTACATGTGGGCTATCCTACCACCAAAACTGAGCACTTTTACCCATTGATGTCCATTGCTCCTTTTATGTTCTGTATATTTATGTACTTAACCCTGTGTTCTTTTGTAAGTGTTTTTTGTTAATCGAGAATACATGATTGGGTTAACATCTCCTGGAGGAAAAACAGGTCTTAGTTCTGTTTTGCATATCCTATTTGGAATAGTTCTCTGCACAAGATAGGCCTCAAAAAGGGTTAGCTTAAATGATGAATCAATTAGTCTGCTACACTGTAACTAGCTTGCATCCTACAGAGGAGAGTTTGTTTAAAAGCAAATTGTTACTTGGTAAGGAAGGCCAAGTGTCTGCAAAATTTAAGTAGAGATTTCCTTTTTTTCCTCTAGACTCTTTTCCTTGTTCAGAATTAAAGAATTTGGTCATGTTTCTTTTTAACTATGAGATTTGGGAAAGAAAATGGCAGAATGCTTATAGACATTAGAGATTTGAGTTAAATTATTCCACAAAATTATTTTTATACTCTGAGTGCTGTGATTCACTGAGAGAGAAAATACAAAAGCAACATGATTTGTGGGACAGGGGAGAAGACCTTTGTATTAATTTAACTTTTGTCATTTTTTTAAATGTTTATTCATTTTTGAGAGACAGAGCATAAGCAGCGGTGGGGCAGAGAGGAGGGAGACACAGAATCTGAAACAGGCTCCGGGCTCTGAGCTGTCAGCACAGAGCCTGATATGGGGCTTGAACTCACGAACCATGAGATCATGACTTGAGCAAAGTCAAGACACTTAGCTGACTGAGCCAGGTGCTCCAACTTTTGTCATTTTTAATTGAATTATCCCTATGGCATCAAGTACAGAAATACTGATCTATAGCTTCTGACACTGAAAAAGAAAATCATGTCTGTTATCCTTTTCATGGGCTCATTCAGCATTTGAGTGTGTATGTATGTCAGGTATTATTCTTCAAAGGTATATGGAGCAAGGAAATCAAGTGTCTGCCTACACAGTCATAAGGGAGGAGAGATCAGTAATTAACATACAAACAAGAACCAGATTATTCTGCCTACTAATAAGTGACACAAATGAGGTAAAAGAGGGGGTGTCATATACAGAATGACTTAGGGGTGCTCCTCTAGCTTGGATGGTCAGGAAAGATTTTTACAAGAGAGGAACCTGTGAGCAGAAACCTAAATGATGAGAAGGAAACATTACGCTTCCCTTACCTCTTCCCCTACATTTCCTTGTCTCCTTCTCTTTACCTCATCCTAAATTCCTATAAAAGAGAAAATGATCTCACTCGAATGAATGTCCACTTCTGAATGAGAAATGATGGGATCACATCATGTAACCTGACCATCTGAGAAACCTACTTAGATGAGGGGAGTTAAGGGGATCATTGTGCCTGGGCAGATGACATAACTGTTGCTCATAAGGCTGTTGATAGGTCCTTCTGCCCACAACCAGGTATCTCATAATTTGAGAGAAAAGAAAGACAAAGATGAAAGGGGAAGAAAGTAGATCTTAGAAGTGAGGGGGGTGTCTGGGTGGGTCAGTCGGTCAAGTGGCCAACTTCAGGTCAGGTTATGATCTTGCCGTTTGTGAGTTTGAGCCCCGCATTGGGCTCTGTGCTGATAGCAGCCTGGAGCCTGCTTCAGGTTCTGTGTCTCTTTCTCTCTCTGCCCTTTCCAAACTCATGCTCTGTCTCTCAAAAATAAATAAAAGTCACTTAAAAAAAAAAAGTGAGGCAGTTAAGTTCAGGTTACTACAAAACTCACACCTCAGCTCCTGATTGAAAACTCAGTGTGATGAATGTAGTATTCAAAAGTACATTATGTAATTTAGAGTAGTCTACTTTCAAGGAAACAGTTTCCCCACTAATTGTAACTGCATCTTCCTAATAATTACACCACTGCACAGAATGATATGATTTCATTATTGCTCTTTTGTTGATGTAGCTGTTTAATATACTTTGTTTTATTATTTAGACATTCATGTATGCCTTTCTATAGATGTGTCCAGGCAGTGAAGATAGTTAAAAGCTGTTAAACAACTTAACATTGTGTCCCCCACCTCTTATGTTTTCTATTTAATACCAGGTCCTGAGTTTAGCAGAGTGATAATGGTGTTTTAACATATGCAATTGAAAATGGGCCTGTATTGTCCTAATATTATCTCTTCTAAGTGTATCGATAAAGCCCTTAGCTCCTCACCTTCCTACCTCCAGTGGAATCTTTTATGTCACTGAAGAGAGATCAACAAAAAGTTTTCAATGTTGACAAGAAGAGGAATCATGTCTATAAAATTTCTAGTACATTCCTCATAAGAATCTGAACACTTCATGAAATGGTCAGGATCTCAACCAATTAGCAAATTAGGTGGAATCATGAATTTAGCTTTCTTGTCAGTCATTTAATAAATTCTTGAATGTATAGTACCAGTTTGTGTGTAAGAATAGGGAACAGCAAACACTGCACTGGGCACTGAGAACAGACTACTGTGATTCACAGTGTGTGCTGAAAGGCATTTTCAGGCCTCCAGACTTCTAAATTACTAGTAACAACAAGAGAATCAACACAATTTTAAGAATACTAACCTATAAGAGTGATACCATTTTGTGAGCATGCTGTTTGCCAAGCATTTTGCTTAAAGCTTTTTACATTTTCATATATGAACCTCACAAGAAGCCCACAAATGACTACTCTTGTCCCTGCTGCAGAGCTGGACAGTTCTAGAAGGAAATTGCCATATTGTTTATCACCCTGCTTGGTCTAGGAGATGTACCTCTGATATAGCTTCGCTGAGAATCGCTGCACTCAGCCTGAAAACAACCACATATAACTTATGCTAATGGGACTAAGTAACACTTCCCATGAATCTGAAATTGGCCTCATGTACTCTAACCTATGCAATATGTCAACTTCCCGTTACCAAACATAACAAAACTTAATGTTGCCTTCAAAGAAAGAAGTTAGCAATCATCTCCAATTATGCAACAAATTGGTGAGCTTGGCAGGTACTTTCCTTTTCCAGAAATCTGTTCTCAATTACAGAACTCTTCCACTGTCAAAAAAAAATTACCACTTTTCTAAATTTTAAAAACATTTCCCCAATATTAAAAGGTCTTTAAGCCAGTTAAAATACTATTTATATTTTGTTAGGGTTTTTTTTTTTTTTTGGTCATTTTTAACATTGTCTCTGAAACTAATCACTAATGAGATGAAAGTTTAGAAATTCAGTATGTTTATTATCATAACTAATCTCGATAAGTCTTTCATATTTTTAATCATATCTTCATGCCGAGGCCCTACTTCCAGAGATTGTGATTTCATTAGTGTGAGGTGTAGCCTGAGCATAGGATTTTTTTTTTTTAAGTTCCACAACAAACCTTTAGATTTTAGATTTTGCTTTTAGATTGAGGACCATTGTCTTATAAAGCCTTTCTGAGAGGAAATAAAGAGTAAAGACAGACCATCACAGAGGATTGCTTGTCTAAGTTCCTTATTTGTAAAATGAGGCCCTTTTAATAATATTTTGCAAACCTCATTTAAGGAACAGATTCCTTTGTAAGAAAAAAAATCTAAAAAGTACATTTTAATCAGAAGCTTCACTTTATAAAGCTGATAAGACTATGACTGTTCTAATTCTCTGGTTGAATGTGGGGCCCAGGCAGGATTTGGGGGTTGGAAGGAAGATTACTTTAGCACCAAACCATTGTATTCACCTACTTTCCTCTGCCTTCAGCCTGACCTAAATTTTAGGTAACCTTTCTACTTCTTGGCACACACAGGAATTGATAATATTTAATATTTCTGTAACTTGCTGAGGCAAATGGGCAAGCTACTGGCAGGACAGGTTGAAAGCTAATGGCTTAGGGGTTTTAGCTGCCACTCAGGGCCACTCCAGGGCTGACATGGGGGAGATTTGGGCATATCTGAAGCCAACTTATCGCACCCTAGTTAGAAATCACCTCTGCCTGAGTACAGACATCAAAGCAAGAACTCCTAAGAGCACCATTTCAAAACCATGAGGTGGCCTCTCAGCCCTCTTTGGGGCCTGAAAATATATGGCCTAGCAAACAATAAGTGCATGTTGATTTATTCATTCATGCAATAAATATATTTTGATGATCTACAGTGAAAGATACTCTTATAGGTGCTGGAGATACATTGATGAACAAAACAGACCTGGCCCTTGCTCTTAAGGGATTTTCAGTCTACTGGGGGAGGCATGAAAGCAAATAAGGAATGCAGATAAAGTTCTGTAAAGTATGATAAATGTGACAGAAGCAGTGTGTGAGAATAACCCTATGAGGCCTCAGTCAGGGAGGTCAGAGACAGCCACCCTGTGAAGGGGACATTTATACCAAAGTTGAAAGTGTGGGAAGAATTAGCCCCATCAATATGGATGTGTAGGTGGTGCTAAGAGAATATGAATTTCAGGAAAGTAACAGCATTTGCAAAGACTGAGATAGAAAATAACTTGCTGGGTTTGAGAAAGTAAAAGTCCTCCAGCGTGGCAGGAGCTTGACGAAGCATGTGGGAGAGTGGCCTGAGATAAAGGGAAAGTGCCTAGGGGCCAGACATGGGGCCCTATGAGAATTTGTAACTCTTTCCTAAGAGCATGGGAAGTCATTAGACGATGAAGATATTATGTGACAGAACCTTAGAAGTAGTCATTTTGCACATGATGGACAAATTGGAGGGGAACAAGAATGAAAGCAGGGAAGTCACCTGCAAGAGAACTGTGGCTTGGTCCAGGCTTCTCATCAGGTTGGAAGGGGTAGGAGTGGGGAAGGGGAAGATAAGGAAAGTCAGTCCATTGTATTCCAATCTCAAATTCAAAGAAGCACTGAGAAAAAGCCTCCCCCATCGCCCCCACAGTATCATCCAGGCATATTACTAAGTACCATGGATAGAGAAACTCATTGGTCTGAATTTTAATTTCCTAATCTATTGGAAAGTCAGTATACAATTTGTCCTGACTACACAGGATTATTGTGAAGAAAAAAATAGAATCACTGCTAGCAAGACTTTGTGAAAATATCAAATGCAGTGAAAATGCCAGGGTGTTAGCTGTAGCATCATCCCAGGAGTGGAAGTCACTGACATCAATTTCAAAAAGTTGTCAAGGGTAAATGGGCAGATCATATTATACTGAGTTTCAATATCTAGACTATTTACTTCTCAATAAGTATTGATATCTTGGGCCTGGCTCTGTGATTTATTAGCTTAGTAACTTTGAAAATGCCAATAATATCAGGTCACATACTATGTGCCAGACATTATGCTTAGAAAGCATTCTGTACACTTTACCTAATTTACTGCTTGAAATAATCAGGCATGTAGAACTTGCCCTAATTTAATAGAAAAGGGAGCTATAGCTCAATGAGATAAGGTTACTTGACTCCACTTAATAATTAGAAGGGGTCTCTAGGTAGAGCTAGAACTTTAACCATGCTCTCAGTATCAAATTCAGTTCTCCACATTTCAGTTTCCACATCTTGACACAGATACGATGCTTCCAGGTTTACACATTGGTTGGGAAGATCAATTTAAATAGCATATTTAGAATGTATTTGTATACCGTAGCACATTTTAGCAAATACATGAGATTTAAGATAGGTTACAACTCCTGTGTATTTTATTTTATAAGATAGTCATGAACTGAATGCTTATGAAGCTGAGGGTCCAGTGTCCTATTGCTGAGTTCTGAAAATATGCTTTTTCTGTAGCATCTTTGTGTACTTTTGCAACTGTCATTTATTTTTTAATCTGTGTTTTTTCTCCTGTGTCCTATATAAGGTGATCTATTTGGGATAACTTGTTTCTGTCTGCCTCCAAATCTGTTATTTCAGGGCTGCCATTGATGAGCTGGCAGCTTTTTAGAGTGTCTTGAGATGATGCAATTTGAGATTAAAGTCTTTTCTAGCAGTGAAGAATTGTGATTTTGAAATGTCTTCATAAATACAAAGCCCCAGTTAAGGTAACATACTGTAGGAATTTGGGGGGATATCTTTTTCTCATTTTTGACTGTACCCAAAACAGAAAACAGTTTAGAAAATAGGGAATTATCCAGATAATCTAGAACCAACTAACTTTGTTGAAAATATGCAATGGGTAATAGGTTGATTTAAATGAAGCATATAGTTGATGAAAGAGTTAACAGATAATATTTTCCTTCTCAGATTTAGACTTGTAAATGACATCCTTGCATATTTCAGATCTGTTATTGGTTCACGGTAAAGGCTACGGAAATGCACACTCTAATTTATGTTTAGACCAATAAAGGTTGTAAAAACTCAGCAGCACATATAGCTGCAGCATATTTCATCCTAGCTTTCACTGGACATGTGGGTCCCTTGTGGAAGGCTTACATGTTGATGGCAGTTCTTGTAGGATAAGGTCATCTTGGACTTGAGAAAAACCTTTGTGGTGAGTTTTATCATCATTCAGGAAGAACTTAAATTAGTTGCCTGCTACTTCCATTTAAGGGAATATTGACACATTTCTAGGCCCTTTTAGATCAACTAAATCAGGCCAAATTCTCATCCAGGGAAGAAAAGAATCAGTGTCTGGATTCCCCTCGACAAAATCTCTGCCTCCATATTTGCTATACTCCCAAAAGCCTAACCAGAATCATTTATGAACTTCTCAGGTACTTTGGAAAGTCTAAGGACAACTGAAAAACTGAAATTTTCATCAGCAATGACAGTCTCTAGGGAGTAAAACCATTTATATTCACATCTCAAATTGAGGATCTTATACTCTGGCTTTGAGTTATATAAACCTTGTGGATTAGCACAATGGAGCTTAAGGTAAGCAGTGATGCTACCTTTTCCAACCCCCCCCCCCGCCCCCACACACACACACTGTAATCATCAGATCTGCTGATCAGTCTAGGCATTAGCAAAAGGCTAATGTCTGACAATAGTCTCTGCACTGTATGCAGCATGAAGCACAAAAAGGACACACGTGTTGTCCTCAAGGTTCTTGAGATTCAGCTGTAGAGAGAAGACACATGCACAAATGAAATTCTGAGTATCTACAATTAACAAGGGGCAATGCAATAAATTCTAGTCAATTTGAGCTGCTCAGTTTACTCAATTAATGTAAGTAGCTACTGTTTATTTAGAAACATAACAATAACCTTGAACAAATAAAGACTAAGCTCAATTAGAAGAGAAAAACAACTTCACACCAAAGTCGTCAAAATTGTACTAATACTCTTCTTGAGTTGATGATTGAGGATGGGCAAATTTGGGTAGGAGGAAAGAAGGACTTTCTAGGTGAGGGATTAGTGTAACTGATGACAGTTTTTGAGCCCAGACCACCAGTACAGGAACTTAGACTGGAAGGAGGGAGAGTATGCTTAGGAATTGTTAACCAGTCTGTTTACTCTTGTTAGGTTTTAATGTTTCATTTTTTTAAAATACTCAACTACATATCAGCTTCTCAATTTTCCTTACAGAATGAGCATAGTATGATTCTCAATGGAGCCAAGTCCATACTCCATGCTGAGATTTAGACATGGGTATGTCTGGTGATGTTGATGTAGGTCTGACAGAAACTTCTGAGACCAAGGAACTTTTAGAAGGTTCTGATGATTTCAGTGTCAGACAGACCTGAATTCAAATCTTGGCATCCTTGACCAAATTACTCTACCATGCTAAACCTCCAATTTTTCATAAATGAAAAATTTCATAATTTTCATAAATTTTTATGAAATTTCATAAATTTCATAATGATAAAGATTAACTCACCTATCAAATATTTACTGAATAATTACCCTGTTCCAGACTCTCTTCTAAGTGGTAGGGATACAGCAAGGGACAAAACAGATAAAACTCTCTGCTCTCCTGGAGATGACATATCTGCCTTATGGGGTTTGGCTGAGATTAAAAGATAAAAAAAGTAAGCACGTGACTAGTACTCTGTAAGTGTTAGTAGTTGGTACTGAGTCAGGTAGCTATACATGGTTCAGTAAGAGGAGGAGTCTTCAGAGGAGGACTGCAATTATGAGATAATTGCTACTTGAATACAACTCCCCATCATGGGTTTGTGCAACAGTGAATAAAGGTGAGGATCTGGAACCTTGAGTGAAATCAAAAACAGACAACTCACCAGGAATTGTGGGAGACACTGACTTCTTCCTTGGAGATTGTGTATCCAAGTAGGCTATAAAAAAGGATAAAATCATTCCTGCCTCTGTCTGAAACAGCATAGCTCTATCACCTCGGGGGCATGTGGGTCATGGCACCTATAGGCAATAAGAGTGACAATGGAGGTAGCACGTGGTAATGCTCAGAGAAAGCAAGCAGTGGAGCATATATAAACATCCCAGAAGATGTGAAGATGCAAACATAGGGCATTCTCTAGAAGGAGACCAGAACAAGTAAAGAGAACATAGTGCTCTTTGTGTGATAACTGACCAAATTTGTTCACAAGTGACCTCCATATAAAAAATATGTCTCTAGAAGTGGAAGGTCTGTGAAGCAGACTTGTCTTAATTCCAGCATAACGCTACTAAGGCCTTTACAATGTGTGCCATCTCCATACACTTTACAATGTGTGCCATCTCCATACACATTTGTATGATAAGTAGAATAAATGTGCAAACAGTGCTATACACTGGCTATCCTGTTTATAAACAAATGTGCTGAAGAGAGATCTTCATTGAAAGAAATGGCAGGTTTATACTAAAAATCACCAAATGTATTCATGTGGATATCTTTGGAGCAAGAGTATAAAAAAAAGAACAATAAAAATGATCACAGTGAACATAGAGGTTAACGTCTGCCCTTACGTGAATATCTAGTAAATAGTAAATCCTGAAATGAATGAGATCAGTTGTGGAGAAAAACCAATATGACCAGGCTGTGAGAGAGCATTAACTTTAATGGTTCTCACTTTTATGTATAAATTCTACTTCAAAAGGAGCAATGAAACAAGTTAGGTTGGTCCTTTGCTATTTTTCTTACATGATGGCTATATATTTATGGCTCAACCTAACTTGTGACCGCATAGAACCAGAGAAACAATGGTTTTACTTCATGATTCCAAATAACTGCTTTCACTTATATTTCTGGCAAATTAGCCATTTTAAAATCAGATTATTTACAATCACCCTTGGTTTGATTGTTATAATTAAATTCAGTTATTCATCAAATATTTAATTTATTCTATGTACTGTTATAGGCACTGCATAGGCACTGAAGATATAGGAGTGAACAAGGAAGGTAAGTTTCCTGCTCTTAGAGATAATATATTTTATGAGATGAGAAAAGCCATAAAGAAGAAAACAAATAAATAATCATAAATATTATTTATGAAGATGACTTCATAAATAACGCTATAAATAATAAAAATAAAATAATGCACTAAGTAGAAATCATGTGTGGTAAGCTCATACATATGTACTACATGAAGTAGGGGTATCCAGGAAAAGTTCTCTGAAAAGGTCAGCTTTTGACATGTGAATGCTAAGGAAACAGCTATATGAAAAAGTGTGGGAAGAATATTCTATCAAGTGTGAAAAGCAAGTGAAAAGCTCTGAGTCCAAAATAAATTTAGAGCAATACATTCTTGAAACAGAAAGAAGGCCAATGAACTGGACCATGATGAAAACATGAGAGAGTAGTAAAAAATGAAATTAGAGAGACAGAAAAGGGCCAGAACATGGAACATTTTCTAGACCTTGAAAATGAGGTTACATTTTATATTGAGTACATTGGGAAACCAGTAGATGGTTTTAAGTCAACTATGAAATGTTTTACTTTAATTATTTAACTGATTATTTTAGCTTTAATGTAGACAATGGGTTGATCAATAACTCTCTGCCTTAATAACTACTTGGTTAGGTAGTAATTTGCAACTTATTTGCCAAATTCAAATGTCAGAATTTATTTATTCAACAATTATTTGCCAAGCACTCCATGCTATTCAATGGAAAGACAGAGGCATATAAGATGTTTCTGTCACCATCAAGACTTTCACCACAGTCTAAGAAAAAATAAAAATTAAAAAACACATACACAAAAACACCCACAGAAATTAAACAAATTTATGTTTTTCCAATAGTCATAACAATAAATATATAACAAATTGTTATATATTTTACCTTAACCTGGTAAGGTTTTTTTTTTTTTTACCTAATTTGAATTTAACATGAACCACAAGATTGGAATCTGTGACTTACCACTGAAAAATCTCCATTTTTTCCCCAGAGGGTCTGCTAATTAATAAAATCCTTTATATTAATAAGTTATTCTTCAGTGACAATAGATGAAAACTCAAATCAAACTAGTTTAAAACAAAAATGAAGTGTATGAGGGATTTATTACTTTATCTAACTAAACACTTCAAATCTAAAAACACACGACTAGTCTCAGACTCACAAACTTAAGGAATCAGACAAGAAAATTCATTTCACTCAGAGAACCTGCAAAATAAAAGTGGAAATTTTGAAAAGGAAGGTGCCACAAAACTCTCCAAATCTACAAATAAACTCTGCTCAAATTCTTTGGTCATCTCTAAACTGTAAATGAATCAAGGAAACTCCAGAGTTTTCAGTGTAAAGTAACAGATGGAAAACTGAAGGAGTTGAGCAGTTTCATTTGATGCTCACCACATGCAAGCCAGAGTTTGGATTTTGAGTCCTATTCCAAATTCATTCAAAGACTTTAAGGAAAATGTATTTATAATTAGAGGAATTATGTGAAATCCCAGAATATAACTGGAAATTATAAGAACCAAATGGAAATTTTGGAACTATAAAGTATACCTAAAATGACACATTTGCTGGATAGATTTGATGGCGACTTGAGAGATGAAACTCTCGATAAACAAAAACTTAAATAAGTCATTAGCATGTGACCTGAGTGACATAAAATACTATAGAAAGTTCTCTAGGATAGAATAACACCAAGGAAATATAGGATGGAAACTTGTATCTACAGAAAGTACACTGAAAATGTTAAATACATGATTTTTTCTTCTCTTAATTTCTTTAAAGGATATATGACTATTGGAAAAACATCATAACATGTATTATGTGATGTATTATTACATGCCTACATAAAGCGCAAAATCCAGAGAGTAATTGCAATTGCAACATTTTTATATTTTACTATATGTGGTACAAATGAATTCTAAGAACACTGATAAGTTAAGGATACATATTATCATTACAGAGCAGCCACTAAAATGATGCTAATATGTTAGCTAAAAAGTCAGCAGAGGCATTAAAATGTAACATTAAAAATATTCTCTAAAATTAAAAAAAAATTTTAAGGCGGGGTACCTGGGTGGCTCAGTTGTTAGAGCAGCTGATTCTTGATTTCAGCTCAGGTCATGATCCCAGAGTTGTGGGATCAAGTCCCGCATCAGGCTCCATGGAGCCTACTTAAGATTCTTTCTCTCTCTCCCTCTCCCCCTCTCCTCCACTCACACTCTCTGCCTCTAAAATAAAAAATAAGTAACTAAAAATCTAAGAATGTAAGAAAGCAGGAAAAGGACAACAACAACAAAAAAACCTGGAAAGGAAAATAGAAAACAAATTACAGAATGATAGTTAAGCTATCATGAAGGAAGCTACAATATTGATAGCTAAATTTTAATGGACTAATATATCCCAATTAAAAGTCAATGATTGTTAGATTGAATTTAAGAAAGGTCCCAAATCTACAAGAAACACACTTAAGTATAATTACATAGATAGGTTAAAACTAAAAGAATGGTAAAAGAAATGTCATGTCAACAAAAGACTATTGTTTACAATAGAAAGGTGGAGGGCTATATTAACAAAAGAAAATATGGATTTAAAGACAGTTTTGTTAGAGATAAAAAGAAATATTTCATAATGATACATAGGTGAACTTATCAGAAAAATGTAACAATCATAAATATATATAGACCTAATAACAAAGTTTTAAAATATATGAAGGAATACTTACAAAATTAAAACAAAAAAAAAGGTAAATCCCTAATTACAGTTTGAGATTTTAACACTCTGAGATAATTGACATTTATAGACTTCATCTAAACTGTGGAATGCACATTGTTTTTGGGCCCATATGCTAAGCTAATAAGTTTCAGTAGATTTCAGAACTGGAAGTCTTACAAAATACATCTTCTGATTAAAATGATATACATTAGAAAGACAATAAGATGTTCAAAAAAACCCCAAATAGCTTTTAAATAAAGCAAAGCACACTTCTACATAATATATAAATTAAAGAAAAATGCCAAAAGGTGTTAGAAAACATATTTTCATCTGGGAGTGCCTGGGTTGCTCAGGTGGTTAAGTGTCTGACTTCAGCTCAGGTCATGATCTCAGAGTCCATGAGTTTGAGCCCTGCGTCGAGACCCACACTGGGCTCTGTGCTGACAGCTCAGAGCCTGGAGCATGCTTTGGATTCTGTGTCTCCCTCTCTCTCTGCTCCTCCTCTGTTAATGGTCTGTCTCTCTCTCAAAAATAAATAAACATTTAAAAAAAGAAAATATTTCCATCTGAAAGAATAAACATACAGCATATCAAGTGAAATGATTAATGTTAACATAAAATATCATAAGACAAAATGATATGAATCTCTTGATATATGTTTGACTAAAATGTACAAAACATTTTGTGGCACTCTTGCAAAAGAAAAAAAAACAATGGATAATCATGAGAGAATATTAGAAATCCCAGTTTGAGGTACATTAGATACAATAATTGACCAAGTATTCTTTTGTTGTTGTTGTTAAGTATATTGCTTTATTTTGTTTTTAAATATAATTTATTGTCAAATTGGCTTCCGTGTAACACCCAGTGTTCATCCCAACAAGTGCCCTCCTCAATGCCCATCGCCCACTTTCCCTCTCCTCCACTCCCGTCAACCCTCAGTTTGTTCTCTGTATTAAGAGTCACAGTTTGCCTCCCTCCCTCTCTGTTTCTAACTATTTCTTCCCCTTCTCTTTCTCCATGGTCTTCTGTTAAGTTTCTCAAGATCCACATATGAGTGAAAACATATGGTATCTGTCTTTCTCTGACTGACTTATTTCACTTAGCGTAATACCTTCCAGTTCCATCCCCGTTGCTGCAAATGGCATGATTTCATTCTTTCTTATTGCCAAGTAGAATTCCATTGTATATATAAACCACATCTTCTTGATCCATTCATCAGTTGATGGACACTTAGGCTCTTTCCATGATGGCTATTGTTGAAAATGCTACTATGAACATTGGGGTACATGTGCCCCTATGCATTAGCATGCCTGTATCCCCTGGGTAAATTCCTAGCAGTGCTATTGCTGGGTCATAGCGGAGTTATGTTAATTTTTTGAGTAACCCTCCACACTGTTTTCCAGAGGGGTTGAACCAGGTTACATTCCCACCAACAGTGTAGGAGGGTTCCCATTTCTCCACATCCTTGCCAACATCTATAGTCTCCTGATTTGTTCTTTTAGCCACTCTGACCGGTGTGGCTTTGATTTGTATTTCCCTAATGATGAGTGATGTTGAGCAACATTTCATGTGTCTATCATCCATCTGGATGTCTTCTTTGGTAAAGTAATAATTGACCAGTGTTCTTTAAAAAAATATTAAGATCATGAACAACAAGATGGAGAAACTGTCACAGTTTTGAGGAGAAAAGAAAAAAATAACAAAGAAAATTGGAAAAAGGGAAATTCAGGAGAAGTCTATAGTTTGGTTAATAGTATTCTACCAATAGTAACTTACTAATTTTAGTAGTTGCCCTATGATTATGTAAGATGTAACAATAGGGGAAGCTGAGGAAAGTTATACATGAACTCTGTATTCTACTGAAAAGTTATATTTCTTAAATTTAAAATTATTTCAAAGTCAGAGGTTAAAAATAAACTGTAGAGTGCATCTGAAGCAGCATTTAGAGAGAAATGTGTAGCATATAGCAATTTATGAGTTCAGATATTTATAGAACAAAAGAAGGGTTAAAATCAATGATTGAAATGTCTAACTGATAAGGTTAGAAGAAGAATAAATTCAATTGAAAGGAAATAGAAGAAAGGAAAACTTAAACATAAGAACAAAAATTAATAAAATAGATTATCATGTGACATGACAAAGGTGCTATTACTACAATTATTGGTATCCATATTGCAATATATAAATGTATCACATCAATATGTTGTACATTTTAAGTGTACACAGTTTATATGTCAAATAGAAAATTAACAGAACAAGGCAGCTTTCTAAATTCTACATTTTATTTACTCATTAAAATAAGAGAAAATAGGTGAAGTATAAGATAATAAAAGTACATGAATTAACTTGCTTTTTCCAGACATCTAGAAGTATTTAGGGATAAATTTAAAATAAATTCACAACATGAGGCTCTTTTAACTGCCCAAATAATATTAATTTGTGCTTCAAAGCTCTTCAAGCAAGGCTTATTATTAAACAGTTCAGGGATTCCTGTAATCTACTTAGCACTAAGACAACACTCAATATGGTTCCTACAGATTGGAGAAGCCATTTATTTCTGATTCATTACTTATACTAAAGGCATTCCCCTTTTATCTGCCATATTTTTCCTTTTCTTAATTATTTTTTTCTTTCTTAAATAGTTGTCAAGTTGTTTCCCATATAACACCCAGTGCTCATCCCCACAAGTGCCCTCCTCCATGCCCATCACTCCCCTTCCCCTCTCTACAACCCCCCTCAGCCCTCAGTTTGTTCTCAGCATTCAAGAGTCTCTCATGGTTTGCCTCCCTCCCTCTCCCCAACTATTTTTCCCCTTCTTCTCCCCCATGGTCCTCCGTTAACTTCCTTCTAATCCACCTGTATGTGCAAACATATGGTATCTGTCCTTCTCTGCCTGACTTATTTCACTCAGCATAACACCCTCTAGTTCCATCCATGTTGCTACAAATTTATCTGCCATATTTAAACAATGAAAATTTTCTATCAGAACCTCCTTTTTCAGTTTTGCTAGCAAGAGCCTGGAGAACTGAAACCCAAAACACACAGTTTTAAATACTCTTAGGTCAAAAGCAGTTTCATTGTTTTGCCTACCAACTGGGTGGGCTCTAGTCTTTACTTAAAACAGAGGTGAGCAAGCATTTTTTTTTGTAAAGCGTCTTACAATAAATATTTTAGGCATTGATTGTAAGTCAGCATTTCTGTGATAACTACTCAATCTAACCATATTAGCACAAAGCAGCTATGAATAATAGGTATGTGAAGGAGTAGGCTGTGTTTCAATAAAACTTTATTTTAATACATGGCAATTTGAGTCTCCCATAATTTTCATGTGATATTTTCCCCCAACCATTTAAAACTATAAAAACTATTCTTAAAGACCATACAAGAATAGTCAGCAACTCAGATTTGTCCCACAGACTATAGTTTGCCAACCTCAGGCTTAGAGTTCTGGCTGATAAATTTTTGTGTCTTTGTTAGTCTTTACTAGTCTATATTTATACATACATGTATATATGTATACATATGTACATATACACATAACAGAAGGCTATGTTCCAATATCTAGCCAATCATATTAAGGAAAATTAAAATAAATGCAGAAAAATTTATGTTTACAAATACTTAGAGATTATCTTAATACCCCTACATGTTTTTACAATGCTTTTAAATTGTAAATCTTCATATATTTAGAACCATTTTATTCACCAGAGTCAGAATTAAGAAAAGAGTCTATAGGCCACATTTCATAAAATATAAATTAAATAGGCACTTATGTGTGCCTTTTATTAGACTTTAAATTTAAAAAAATCAATTTTATCTTAACATAATAAAACTGAGTAAAATAATGTAGTATATAAAATATAATGAAAAGACATCAATTTCAGCATTAGGTTTAAAAACCGATAATAAAGAAATTACCAGATACTCAATGTGTTCAAAATGTCCAATATTAATGGTATTTCCTAGAGCCATCTTAATAACTGCTTTATAATAGGCTAACATTCAAGGTAGATGTTGTAAGTACTTCTTTTGACCTTTAATAAAATGTAGGAACCAATATAGCAAGTGTGGACCTAAGCCCGTCAATAACTTTGGATTCTATGAGAAAAGCCACAATTTTATAATGAAAACAATAACTGTTAGAACAAAAGAACAGTGTAATGTATTATAGTACAGAACATCAATATTTACTCTAACAAGCAAAATGCAGAGGTTGGATTGATTTCCAAAAAGAAAGTATTAAAATAAATATATCTTCATTCCATTACCTAAAAGCAAGATAATGTTTATGAGTGTAAAAACACTGGTGAAGAAGAATGCAATACCTTATACATTTATGGTGAATTGATTTTTGGCAAGCATGCTAAGGACATTCAATGGGAACTAGAAGTCTCTATAATAAATGGTGTCACAACAATTTCATGCAAAAGAACTTCGTGCAAAAGCATGAAGTTAGACTCATACCTCATTCCATATAGAAGTAATAACTCCAAATGCAACAAACTAAAACATATGAGATAAAACTCAAATTTTTAGTAAAACGTATGAGTAGATCTTCATGAACTCTGTTTTGGTAATGGATACTTGAATATGACACCAAAAGCACAAGCAACAAGAGAAAAATAGACAGATTGGACTTCATCAATATTAAAGCTTTTGTGCATCGAAGGACACTGTCAAGGAAGTGAAAAGACAACACACTGAAAGGGGAAAAATATTTGCCAATCCTTATATATATAATAAAGGTTCCATATCCAGGATATATAAAGAAACCTTACAACTCAATAACAAAAAGTCACCTAATTTTGAAAAGTAGGTGATGTGATTAAATAGAAATCTCTTCAAAGAAGATGTATAAGTAGCCAACAAGCACATGAAATGTTATTCAATATCACTAGTCATTAAGAGAATGAAAATAAAACTACAATGAAATACTGCTTCATACTCCCTACTAGACTTTGTTTTAAAAAAACAATAAATTGAAAAGTGACAAGCTACAGTGATAATGTGGAGATAATGAAGTCTTATCTATTGCCTGTGGGAATGCAAAATGGTATAGTCCCTGTGAAAAACAGTTTGGTAGGTTGTCAAAACAAACATAATTACCATCTGATCAGCAATCCCCCTTCTAGGTATATACCTCAAAATAATTGAAAATATGTATTCAAATAAAAACTTCCACACAAATGCTCACAATAGTACTATTCACAATAGCCAGAAAGTGGAAACAGATGGATAGGTAAACAAATTGTGATATATACATATGATGGAATATTATTTGGCCATAAAAGGAATGAATTACTGTTACATGCCCTAATATAAAACAAGCCAAACACAAAACCTCACATATAAAATGATTGATTCCATTTATATGAAATATACCAAATAGGTAAGTCTAGACACAAAGATAATTAGGGGTTGATGGAGGGGAGGATGTGAAGGGAAATGACTGCGTAATGAGTAGGAGTCTTCCTTTTGTGGTGTTAAAAAAATTTTGGAATTAGATAGATGAGACAGTGACATAACATTATGAATACACTCAGTTTCACTGAGTTATATACCTAAAATGGTTAATTTTATTTCATGTGATTTTGCTTCAATAAAAGAAGGTGCTACACTATATAGAGTTTTACATCCTCATGCTAATATGTTTACAATATGCCTTTCCTTTTTTTCTTTAGTTGCTATAAAACAAGTATAAACAAGTAAAAAGAGTAAGAATGCATTAGGCCCCATTTTACTATAATACTGCCCATTTCCATTTATAAAGTAAATCTTTTAAAAAAAAAAAAAAAATCCAAAACAAAAAAAACATGTAGATTTCTTCAGTCTAAATGCTAGCTGGAATCAGACATATTCATGGGGTGTTAAAAGGTACTTTTCCCTAACTGCGAAGAGAGATGCAATGTTTTTCAATAAACCAAATCCTTCTGCCTCACCTCCACCTTCCAGAGAGCTTTATCCCACAGGTTTATGTGCCCAGGGTTCCAATGGTGAAACCCTGACATCATTTCAAACCTAAGTTTTCTGATACTCAAGATTCTTCAACTTTGTTTCAAAAATAAATATGCAAAATAAAAATAATTTAACCCCTGGGCCTGAATCATGTGAAAGTATTCAGTCATCAAAACTCTAATGATGATCATATTTGAAAGCAGCAAGTGGCTCAAAAACAGACATATAGACCAATGAAACAGAATAGAGAACTCAGAATTGGGCCCACAAATGTATGGCCAACTTATCTTTGTCAAAGCAGGAAAGAGTATCCAATGGAAAAAAGACAGCCTCCTTAACAGATGGTGCTGGGAGAACTGGACAGCAACATGCAGAAGAATGAAACTAGATCACTGTCTCACACCATACACAAAAATAAACTCAAAATGGATAAAGGACCCGAATGTGAGGCAGGAAACCATCAAAACCCTAGAAAGCAGGAAAGAACCTCCTTGACCTCAACCACAGCAATTTCTTACTTGACACATCCCCAAAGACAAAGGAATCAAGAGCAAAAATGAACTTTGGGACCTTATCAAGATAAAAAAAACTTCTGCACAGCAAGGGAAACAATCAAGAAAACTAATAGGCAACCGATGGAATGAAAATAGTTGCAAATGACATATCAGATAAAGGGCTAGTATCCAAAAATCTATAAGGAACTCACCAAGCTTCACACCCGAAAAACAAACAATCCAGTGAAGAAATGGGCAGAAGACATGAACAGACACTTCTCCAAAGAGGACATCCAGATGACCAAAAGACACATGAAACGATGCTCAGCGTCCCTCATCATCAGGGAAATGCAGATCAAAACCACACTGAGATACTACCTCATGCCAGTCAGAGTGGCTGAAATGAANAAAAAAAAAAAAAAAAAAAAAAAAGAAAGAAAGAAAGAAAGAAAGCAGCCAAGAATGAATATATAAGAACAGGGTCTAAATTTCCAAGAGTACCACACTGATAGCCAACACACTGATATCCTGGGTGCCAAAAAGTGTTCAATTCTCTAATTATTATAATTCATGATGGGGAGGGTTCTTTCAGAGCAGGGGACAGGAGAGCCATACAATGAAAGTTCTGTTTTCACAGCTTTTAGCCTAAGGCTAAGTGCAGTTAATATGGTTCAGGTTAGGTGGCAAGGGTGCTGCTGGGGAAAAACATGAGTTTTTTCTTGCTTAGGAAACAGCAGTTGCTGAGGTCAATGAAGGGATTTTCTTAAAGGAAAAAGAGAGGATCCCCAAATTCTTTCTACCCTTATCTCTGATTGTTCCCTGAGCCACACATGTATGGCCAGACTCAGAGTTGCTTAATCCAGATAAAATATATGGTGATGATAGGAGCGCTTGGGTGGTTCAGTCAGTTAAGCATCTGACTTTAGCTCAGGTCATGATCTCATGGTTCGTGAGTTCGAGCTCTGCATCGGGCTCTCTGCTGTTAGCACAGAGCCTGCTTCAGATCCTCTGTCCCCCTCTCTGTGCCCCTCCCCACTAACACACTCTCTTTCTCTCTCAAAAATAAATAAACATTTAAATATATATATATCTGGTAGTGACAGAAATTAGGCAAGCTAAATTGAAAGCAGATTAGTAGAAATTATCTAATTTGAAGGAAGGAGAAAAAGAAAAGATACAAGAAAGAAAATAAGGGAAATAGAAATAAAATTAAATAAAATGGATAGAGCCTTGAGAACCTGTTAAAGAGTAATGGGCTCAACATACATGCAATTGGAATCCCAAAATGAGAAGAAAGAAAAAATTATGACAACAGAAGTATTTCAAAAATAATAGTCAAAAATTTTTAGAAAATTCTTTCGCAGTAAATTTGGTTAAGGGACACCAGATAGAAATTAAGATCCTCAAATACAGTGAAGAACATTACAAATGGTGAATATCTAGATACATTCAAAAATTATTTTATTCTTTCTTTTTCTCTTAACTTCTTTGTAAGTTATATAACTGTTTAAAGCAAACTTTAACATGGCCTTGTGGGATTTATAACACCTATAGAAATACATAAAGATTCCTATAACATAAAGGGTAGGGGGGTATAGAGATGTAGGCAATTGCAAAGTTTCTGTATTTTCTGTGAAGTACTATATTATCTCTAGGTGGACTATAAAAAATAAGAATGTGTATTGTTCTCCCTAAGACAACAACTTTACAACAATGCAAATGAAGTATAAAGAGCCTTTGAAGAGGCTGCAGGATGCTTAAGAATTTTTTAGAAGATTTTAGGACTACACAGTAACATGAAGGACAGGATTAAGAGAACTCTAATGAGCTACTGTGGCAACCAAGGAGGGGCACTGCTTGAATCTCCTTTCAGGAAACAACTTGTCATTTAGTGGCAAGAAGTGCAATAAACTGAGAACTTCCAACTGTTAACACCTTCATCTTTCAAACTGATGCTGTGCTCTTCCTGGGCAGCTCCAGGTAGGATACTAGCCCCTGGACATTTCTGGACAGACTCCTCTAATGGGAACTATTTGCTCCAGTGATTCTCCATTAGGATGACCAAAATTTTGTCAAATCTACAACTTGGTTGGAAGCTTTCGGTGCCTAATATTGCTCATTTTCCTTTTATCTTTCTCACACAACAAACCTCTCCTGCTCCTAATTCCATCTCAGTATCTGCTTCCCAAGGACCCAATTAAAACAGATCTCATTCTAGAGCAGGGGCCACACCCACCATCTTTGATAGTTTTCAGACACCTTTAATTTATCTGAAGCAGGTAGAGGACAGAGAATGAAGCATCACTTTTGCCCATAGATTATGAGAAAGGGTATTTTTGCCACATTCTCATGTACGTGTCTTTCTCTCAAGAAGTACTGCCATGGTATAGAAGCATGTCTACATGCTATAATTGCCAAAGTAAAGGTCACATCTTTTATCCTGTCTTCCTCTACCCAGTAGAGAGGTGACATCAGTATTCAAACATTTATAATAAATATTCATATCAGGTATTCGCTGAAATAGACCTGATACATGGAATAAATTCAAGCTATTTATACTTATTGTCACAACACATCATTCATGGTAAAGAAGAGGATTTTATGCTATATTTTTCATTTCTACACTAAAAAAGGTATATAACCATTATGCAAGGGTAAAAGTGATATGAATAAAAATGTAAGAATGAGGCAAAGCTGTTGAGTGTCACAGGTCTAGAGAGAATGCTGGAATCAAGAAGTGGCTCTTCCTATTTTAATAAGAAAGGAAAGAATCATTTTGAGAATAGAAACAGACAAAAAGCGATTTTGCATCTTTTCAAAAAGATAAGCTTTAGCTCTGAAAAGGAGTTAGTGATCCATTTAACATTTCACTGGTCAGGAAGTTGAAACTGAGAGGAAAATGGGAAGTTGTTTAGCATAAGAGAAAGAGCACAGGGCAGACGTGAACTTCTAACCTGACTGCACTACATATTACCTGTGGCCATGGGTTCTGAACTTCATGTTCTTATCTATAAAATGGACAGAATAACACCTAAGCAGGTAAAATTATTGCAGATAAAATAAAATGATACAACAATCAATCACAATTCCTGGCTTCCAAAGGACTCTTAAATTAATATGTTATCAATTTTATTAGTAACAAATCGATTAACTGCAGCCTCTCTGCTATTCCCATCCAGTTCATTAGAGATAAAAAGAAGCAATCTAATTTGTAGTACTTGAACCAAACTTATTAGAATCAAAAGAACTGAATAACCAACTGAGGTTAAAACAGCTGAGACTGCAAAGGCAGCAGTTAATAACTTTCCTATATGGAGAAGGGATGTGGTAGTTCTTCTCTGAAACAAAAGTAGAGAAAGACTAATTTAAAAAAAAGAGCAGGACAAAGGAAGTGCTGGAACATGACAGATTTTGCCTTAGAAAGCTGAAAATCACTTAGAGTCTAGAAGAATCACATACTCTTTGAAGCTTTCAGGGATTGTTCATACTTCCATTCATCCATCTACCCATCCATCCATCTATCCATCCATCTGCCTATCCATTCATTCATCCTTTTATTCCATATTTATTTGTAACCATTAAAAAAACACCTTAATTGCAGTACGTGGAATAGAAATCCAGAAATGGTATCAATTTTCCTTGACTTGCTCAGACTTTATAAAACACAGTGACCAGGAGCCCCACATGCTAAGTGGTTAAGAACACAGATGCTGTCAGAGTGCCTGAGCTCATGTTCTGGCTCCAACAGCATAACCTTGGTCAGGTTACTTAACCTCTCCCTGCCTCATTTTCCCTACAGTATTAGTGCCTGATTCAGATAGTGGAGGATTAAGTTAGATTTTCTTATAAAGTGCTTGGTCATAATTCCACAGTTAGCTTTAACTGTTATCTGCTATTATTATATATATAATATATAATATAATTATATATATAATATAATTAATATATATAATATATAATATAATATATTATATATATATATAATCTGTTATTATTATATTGATTATTACTGCCATTCAAGTGACTCTGGCTTTGCCAGAAAAGAAAGAGTCTAAGTGCTTAAGAATTATTACTCAAGAGGAAAACTAACTTATACAATTTCTCTCCAACAATAACTTTGATCTTTTTTCCTTTGTGGTCTTTACAGGTAAAGTGAAAGAGTGGGAGATGGCAGGCAGAACAGGAACAAAAAAGGGAAACATTGAATTAGTGTTTACCAGGGGCACATTTTCTACCTAGCAGAAGAGGACTTTCTTAAGTCTTTTCTAATGTGCATGGTAAAGGCTATAATATCCACTTCACATATTAGGAAACAAGGTCTCAGAAAGTATCATAAAAATACTCAAGGCCACACAACTGGATATCAGAGAGTGAGGATTTGTCCACCTCATGGCTTGACCCAAAACTCCAAGGGAATAGGGGCAGTTGAGAACACCTCATTGTGTAATGCTTTACAATTTACAAAGTGCTTCCCAAATTTGATTTAATACAACTTTACAGTTTTGTGAGGTAAGTAAATCTGGCAAGTTGGATTTTAAAAATGAAGGAAATTGAATTTCAGAAAGGCTCCATGACATGCTCAAGGTCGACAAAGTATAGGAGGAGGAAATACAAGGTGAGGCATTGGGGTTCCCATTGCACCTTCTTTCCCTTGCTGCAGTGTGAAGTTAATGGAGCAGAGAGAGGAATCTGGAGCAATATGTCCAACTGTCCCAAAGAGGAAGAGTGATTGTATCTTCTGAAAGGATATTTGAAAATTTCCCTCTCTTTATGCAATCTCAATTATTGTAAGAAATTGTAAGCTCCATGATGGCAAGAGAAAAAAGAAATCTGTCTTTTACATGACTATGGCCCCAATACTTATCACAATACTGGCATTGGGTAAGTAGTTGATACATACTTGTTGAATAAATACATGAATTAAGTAAAGGCAAAGAGAGTGCCAAGCCCTGAAATCCCTAAAAAGAATGAATATGCAACCATGGCAGAGGAGAGCTTACCTTTCAGAGCTTTTAACCACCCTCAAGTAAGCCCTGGTTATGTCTATGAATGCTTCTTAAGTTTCTGTTATATTTTCACCTTATTTATGATTCTTATGTATAGCATTTTTCACTTCTAGAAGTGTAAATGTCTAGATCTATAGTGGTCCCCTAACTTTTCCCATTTCTTTTTAGGAAGAAATAGAACATCTCTTCAAGCCTGTGACCCTTTGGCCTTCTGAGTAACCCCAGCCCTGAATCATCTGGGCCACATCCAAGGAACCACCATTTGGAAGTCTGGTGGATGTCTCTGACCACTTGCCAGGTAGGATGACTGAAAATGAAGATTTGCTTTTCAGAGTTTAATTGCACAAAAAGCTAAGTTATTAGCCTTCTTCAGCAATCAACTTCAAATCATGTTACAGTGACTCCTAAGGCTAGAATAACAATGCATGGAACAGGTAAAAAAAAAAAAATAGTGGAAAAGGTACATTTTTCTTATCAGAAGAGTATGCAAGAGAATCCAAACCCCATGGCAGAGCAAATACACTTGTTCCCTTAGCTTGCCAGATGGGGATCTGAGGTCCCGGGGGTAGGGACTGAGCCGTGGGGTGCCTCCTCACACTAATGAGGTTTGCCCTAGAATCTGAGGAGACAGATGGATCTGCAGGTTGGAATGCCTCAGCAATCTCCCTGGGAGTTGGCACAATTTCATTTTTTCTGCCCTCTCTTTCCTTTTCCCTCCTCTTCTACTTGTTTTTGTTGCTTCTGTAATGCTCTGTGCCCCAATAAATACTCTCCCCTGAACAATTCTTTCTGCATCTCACTGACTGACTATTTTGGCCACACAAAATTCTTTCTCTCCCTCCTTCTTTTTTTGTCCCTTTCCTTGCCTACCCTTCCCCTCTCTGGTATTTTGGTCTGTAACAGCTTCATCTTAATTCTTTCTGACCCCATTGAATGCCCGTTTACTCATAAGAATGAGGTCATGTATGAATTAATGAGAAGGAAAGGAAGACACTATTAAAAATTCTCAGTTCTGCGTCTGGTACTGACTATAAGGATTTTTCTTCTAAGAGGAAAATGAAAGAAAATCCTGTTCATTTGAGGAAATACAAGGGTCTTTCCATCCATTGGTAGCCTTTAGAACCCTCCAGATTTTAGCTGGTATGAATATCTGATCTCACACAGTGAGAAATGAGTAGATTTCCATAAATTGCAGCAAATTCACCAAGGAGAGGATTATTTCTAGGCACCAAACATCATGCCATCAATATGTGGTACACTAGCCTGAGGAACTCTGGTGAGTTGGCTTTTTTACATGGGAACACCTAGAATACAAGGCTCAATGTCACCATTGCAGTTTGAACATCACAGGGTCTGATGGACTATCTCACCTCCCTCAGAACTCCACCAATAACAGCCAGAGTGCTCTTGCCAAAATAGAAAGTACACCTTTTAAGAATACTTGAAGTAGGGGCACCTGGGTGGTTTAGTTGGCTAAGCATCCAACTTTGGCTCAGGTCATAATCACAGTCTGTGAGTTCAAGTTCCACATCAGGCTCTGTGCTGATGGCTTGAAGCCTGGAGCCTGCTTCCAATTCTGTGTCTCCCTCTCTCTCTCTGCTCCTTCTCTGCTCTCTCTCTCTCTCAAAAATAAATAAATATTTTTTAAAAATTTTAAAGAATACTTGAAGCAACCTACTATAAAAGAATATTATTGGTGTATCTGGGTGGCTCAGTTGGTTAAGTGTCTGACTTCCGCTCAGGTCACGATCTCACAGTTTGTGAGTTTGAGTCCGCATCGGGCTCTGTACTGACAGCTCAGAGCCTGGAGCCTACTTCTGATTCTGTGTTTCCCTCTCTCTCTCTCTGCCTCTCCCCACTTGCACTCCATGTGTCTTTCTCTCTCTCTCTCAAAAATAAATAGACATCAAAAAATTTTAAAAAAAAGAATATTATTATTATTCACCTTAAAAAAGAAGGAAATTCCATCACATCCTGTAACATGGATGAGCCTTGAGGACATTATGCTATATGAAATAAACTAGTAACAAAAAAGATAAATACTGTAGGATTCCACTAATATGAGGTGCATAAAGTAGTCAGAATCATAGAAAAAGGATGTAGAAGGGTGTCAACAGGGAGGAGAACATTGAAGGCTGTTGTCACATGGATATAATTTCAGTTTTGCAATATAAAATAATTCTAGAGATTTGTTTCACAACAGAATATATTTATTGAATATATATTATTGAATATATTTAATACCTACCACACTATACGCTTAAAAGTGATTAAGACAGCAAAATTATTTTAACTTTTATTTTATTTATTTATTTATTTNATTTTTTGAGGAACCTCCACACTGTTTTCCAGAGGGGCTGCACCAGTTTACCTTCCCAGCAACAGTGTAGGAGGGTGCCTAAGATGGCAAATTTTATGTTATGGGTTTTTTTTGCCACAATTTAAAAATATTAAAAAGAATACATATAGTTGTCAAACTTTAAACAAAAAAAGGAGAAGGAAACAAGAAAAGGATAAACTCAGAACTTAGGGTAATGGTTACCTTGAACTGGGAAGGACAAGAGTATGGGACAAGGCAGTTGAAGAAAACCATATAAATACTAGAAGGATACTGTCAAGATCTCATAGCTTTTATAATGGGTGGTGAGTCCAAAGTTATTACTGTTATAGTGAAAATAACTGAATTATCAAGGCCATAGATGGGTCAATGGTGAGAATATGGTCACGATCCAAAGCTTCTGAAGAGACCAATTTTGTGAAGGTAAAAAAAAAAAAAAAAAAAAAGGAAAATAGGCAAAATTTGGTTACATCACTTTCCACTTTAAAATACTTTATAACTACAGGCACCTGGGTGACTCAGTCAGTTAAGCTTCCAATTTCAACTCAGATCATGAGCTCAGTCTGTGAGTTCGAGCCCCTAGTGGGGCTCTGTACTGACAGCTCAGAGCCTGGATCCTGCTTCAGATTCTGTGTCTACCTCTCTCTCTGCCCCTCCCCTGCTTGCCTTCTGT
The DNA here is from genome assembly GCF_008692635.1 of Crocuta crocuta. NCBI lineage: Eukaryota > Metazoa > Chordata > Mammalia > Carnivora > Hyaenidae > Crocuta > Crocuta crocuta. The sequence goes on along the minus strand of NW_027532679.1, from coordinate 6,027,432 downwards.
CTATCTTTCTCAAAAGTAAACATTAAAAAAACAAAATAATTTATAACTCTATTTTTTTAATTTAAAAAATCCTTAAAACAGCTTTCAAGTTCCCAGTGATATCTCCTTGCGTCTTTGTCCCTCAATGTGCTCACTAGGTACCGTTTCCTTTTACACTCTATTCATGCCATCCTTGTTTTAGCTCCTCATATGCTCTGTCACATTGCTTCCAGGCCCTCCAACATGCTACCCCACCACCCAGAGCACTGCTCCTCTTGCTCATTTTCTGGCTAACTTCTACTCCTTGACATCTTGGCTAGAATGTCCATTTTATTGTCAGGGAGGCCTTTTCTGACCTCCCAGGTCAAGTAAATCCTTATACGTCCCTATAAAACACTGACCACATTTACTACTGTCACCTGGGGAGTCATTTCTCTCCCTTACCAGCAACAAGGACACACTAGTCTTGTTTACCACTTTATCTTTAGACTCTGGCACAATATTGAGAACTTTATAAAGAACAAAACTTGTAATGAATGAATGGATGGAAAGAGAGATGGATGGTAGACATTAGAGTAAGACTTTAATCACCTCCCCACAAAGATACAGACCTTCACTTTGTTGAATGGCCCCCAGGCATTATGTGCTTCTCAGAAGGGCAAATATACTAAATTTCTTGCTGTTTCTCTAATTTAACAGGCATATCCCTACCATTAGGTCTCCTCCACCTATCCCCTTTGCTTGAAATGTTTGCCTTTTCCTCAGTTATCTGTTTAGCTAATTCACTCAATTTCTTCAAGAGTTTTCCTAAATATTAGCTTTAATTGAGGTTTCTTATGCTATTAATACTGACTTTCCCTCCACAACTAGTCTTTCAAGTCCTCTCTTACCTATGTTACCTTTTACTTTATTTGTTTGTTTGTTTGTTTGTTTGTTTAGAGAGAAAGAGAGAGAACGCATACAATCAGGGGAGGGGCAGAGAGAGAGGGAGAGAGAGAATCCCAAGCAGGCCCCATGCTGTCAACATAGAGCTTGACATAGGGCTCAAACCCATGATCTGGGAGATCATGACCTGAGCTGAAACCAAGAGTTGGATGCTTAACTGACTGAGACACTCAGGCACCCCTGCCTTTTACTTTTTTAATATACCTATTTTTTAACCATATTCTATATTTACTATGTTTATTATATATTGTCACTTAATCCTATCACACCCCTAGTCTCACTAGAATATAAGCTCCACAAAGCAGTGATATTTTTAAAAATTGTGGTAAAACCACATATAAAATTTACCATCCTAACTATTTTTTTAAGTATACAGTCAGTAATGTTAAGAATATTTACTGTTGGGGTGCCTGGGTGGCTCAGTTGGTTAAGCATCCAACTTTGGCTCAGGTCATGACCTCGTGGTTTGTGAGTTCAGGCCCCTAGTCAGGCTCTGTGCTCACTTCTCTCTCAAAAATAAAATTAAACATTAAAAAAATTTTTTTAAAGAATATTTACACTGTTCAATCTCAGGTTTTAGCACACACACACAAAAAAAGAATATTTACACTGGTTGTGAAACACATCTCCACATTTTTTTTTTGTATCTTGCAAAACTGAAACTCTATACCCATTAATTAATTCCCCTTTGCTTCCTCTGCCCAGCCCCTGGTAAGCACTATTTTACTTTCTATTTCCATGAATTTGACTATTTTAGGTTTGTAGAATGATACAGTGTTTGTCTTTTTGTGACTCGCTTATTTCATTTAGCATAATGTTCTCAAGATGCATTCATGTTGAACCTTCCTTTTTAAGGCTTCACAATATTCCATTGTATGTATAGACCACAGTTTTTAATCCATTCATCTGTTGATAAATATTTTGGTTGTTTCCACCACTTAGCTATTAAATAGGAGGCAAGGATTTTTGTCTCTTTAGTTCACTGATGTGCCCTAAGCACCAGGAAGAGCTCCTATTGCATAGTAGAGGCTTAATAAGAATTTCTTGGAAAAATAAAATACTAGAACTTTCCAGATAATTTTTCCATCATTTAGACACTACCTTATGTTTGAAGCATCTCTTAATATGACATGGTACTTCATAAATAACTGTCATGGTTCTTAATAAATAACTGGAGTCCTTGAATAAATAGGGTAGTTAGAAAAAAATCTGAGGCCTGGCTATCCAGACGTTACTCACAGAGCCGCCTGAGCATCCAGGTCTTTGGGGATAGTTCTTGTCCCTATAAAATCACTGGTACAATGTCATTGATTTAAATGCAGTGATTATACTCTAAGATGTATAAGCAAATAATTGTATGAGTCCCTGACCTTTAGAAAGAAAAGACCTATTGTAGGTAGGTTCTAAGGAGAGGAGCAGAGGCTTGGATAGGTATAAAGGGTACGTAGTGAGACGGTACTCTCCCCAGTTTAGGGAGGACTTAATTGTTGGTGATGGAGATTATGTGAATTTTGTCTATTCCCACAACTAACTCCACCACCAGTGAGTGGCTACAGATTGGCATTTTGCTATTTCTCTTAGAAATCCAGAAGAAGAATTTCTTTTTACCCAATGACCTCTAGGTTGGGTCTCACCTCATCCTGCTGTTCTTCCATTTAAAAAGAAAATCACCCAGATATTTTGATAACTCCAAGGTCTTGGTACCAGTTTTGAAAGTAATTAGAAAAGTTCTCATGGCTTATTTTATTTAATTTTGTCATTGAGTTCATGGTTATTGAATTCTGTCATCAAATTTATGTTTTTATATGTAAATCACAAGATAAGTGAGATTGACAGAACAAAGTTTGGCCGCCTCACTGAAGGGGTCTAGTGGTGGGTATTCCCAAGCCTTTACTTACAGATTTACTCTAGACCCTTGACAATCTGAGAAGCATATCTACAGATGTTCAGAAAGCTTCAATTTGCAAATACTTCCATAGCAAATAAATTCTCTTAAAAAAGCAGTAATATTTGAAAAAATGTAAGTGTTCTTTTCACATTCTTAATTCTATATATCAGAAAAAATTATCCTTGAATCACAGTTCCCTGGAGAATTATGTCTTTTATGCTTAGCCTCTAGAGAGACATTCTGCAAGAGTTACTACATATTCTTGGCTGAAGAGCCACTCACCCATTAAGTGCCTTCCTGCTGCACACCGCCTCTATACTGCACACAGGTGGGTGCTTCTACAAAATTAAAATTAACATGTCATGGGACATTAGGATTTTTCAAAATTAATCAAAACCTTGATTGTTAATCTCAGAAGGTCAAGGGCCTGTGGCACAGCATGATGCAATAAATAAAGCATTTAAGCACAAAGGCTTCAGAGTTTTTGGATATCGCCCCAAATCCCAGCTCAACCTCTTACTATTTATGATTTGGCGGAAATTCCCAACTGGTTCTTCATTTATAAAGTACAAAAATTATCAGTGCTTCTTCAGGAGGAACATAAGTGGAGCACTCAGCATGGCACCAGGCACACACTAAGCACTGGAATGCTGGTGAAGGTGCTCTGCTGCTATTGTACCTGTCTTCTGCCCCCTGCAGTCTATTCCCCACTTAGCATCCAAAGTGAGTTTTGAAAACCTGAATCAATTCCTGGTACATGATGGTATAAAAGTCTTCCAATGACCTTCCAAGGCAGTTAGAAGAAAATTCAAAGAAGGGGTAAATATTTGACCTCTCCTCAAGCTATCCTCTCCCTCCCTTATTTTACTTCAGCCACATTTATTTTCCTTCTGTTTCTGCATGGGCCCCATTTCTACACCAAGGCCTTGGGCTCACTGCTTTCTTCTTCCTGGAAGATGTCCATCCCTGCTTCTTTGCCTGGCTGACTTTTATCTGGACTTGCACATCACCTCCTCAGAGAGGCTTTCTCTAACTACTCAATCCTCCCTTCATTCTGCATATCATTATTTGATTATTTACTCAGTTCTCATCATGATATATAATTATTTTGGTATTTTGTTGTCTTATCCGATGTCTTTCTCTCCCAAGTATGGTACAACTAAGCTGTCTTTTCTTCATGGTGCTATGAATCCCCACTGTGCTTGACACATGCTACAGATTCAAGAAATGCTTGCAGACTGGATGGATGGATCCATGGATGGATGGATGGATGGATGGATGGATGGATAAATAAGGATTGTGTCACCAATTGTTGCACTTTGTATGATAATGCATGGTAGGAAATTTATATGTGAATCTACATGACAAAGAAAACATCACAAAAAGGTTGATGTAGTCTCCTAAGGCTGTGCAAATAAGATGGGACATTGGCTGACCATTAAAAGAGAAATCTAAATGTAGTCTAGGGAGAACTTTTAGGAAGTTGTTTAACCTCCAAATATTTGAGATTTTCTTCTTGTTCCCTAGGGGTGGAGACAGGCCTGCCCCTCATTTATGGGGATGTTCTGGAGCCAGAGATAATGCCTAAAAGCTGCTGAGTGCTAATTAGCTCTATCTGTCAGGGCACAGGAAGCCAGCAGGTCTGAGTGGCTGATTGCAAGGTCTGTAGCTGAAAGTACTTCTTGCCAAATGCCTGGAGGGGCTGATAAGGGAAATGACTACATTCTGTAAATTAACATATTCTAAGCAGGTCAGAAGGCCCAGTTGTAGAAAACAGTGGCAAAGATGGAAAGAAAGGTGAAACCACTCCCGTTTTAGTTACCATGCTCAAGTAACGAAGCTATGAATTCCTTGACAAAGATCATTGCCTTGGAGTCAGCAGTGATGGCAGATAAAGTTTAATTTCTAGGGGTAGCTACTAGCAGAATTAGGAAAGAAGTATACTTGTATTCATAGTGTTCATTTCCTAGTCCTATTCATTTTGTCCTTTTTTATCTGAGTGATCAGTCCCACACTTATTCTTCCTCTTCCCTTTAAAAGGAGAGTATTTTCATCTCTTTTTCCCCATCTGATATGCCTTCTCTCGGTGATTTATCAAGCACTAGATTTCCCTAGAGAAAGAGAGCTGGACTAGATATCAGAAAAGATCAAGGCTCTGATTCTGGTCCCTGTTCTGTGGGTGCACTAGTTGTGACTTCTTTTGTTGGAAGCTACAGAAATCCAAGTTAAACTAGCTTAAGAAAGACATCATCCAAGGGCTTAGCAATAATAGCAAGCTTCAGTCTCCCCTATAGCTCTCAAACCCTTCTTTTGATCAAATTCAACTCTAACCCTTTTTAATTAGATATTGTTCTCATACTGACTCTTTCTTTGTGGTTAAAAATATGACCATTGGTAGCTCCAAGATTTTTGTCTTAACTTTCTATCCAAAAGGAAACAAAGACCTCTCCATCTCTCCTTTGTCCATATATCAAACTCAAGGAACCAAGGGGGATGCAACCACCTGAGAAGTCAGGCTGCTCAACCCTGTGTGTTGAAAGGGTGGTATAGCAGAGTAGCTGTTCGTGAGCACTATGACTGACATCCCCAAGACCACATGAAAAGGGCAAGGAGATAATCATCAAAGAAAAGGATACTTGACAAAAAACAAAAACAAAACAAAAAAACCCCAAAAAACAATCAGCCCTGTTTCTATTTTCTCATCTGTAAAATAATTGCATTGAGTACGGTTATAGATGGATATGCTCTGAAAACCATAAATCCTAGCACAAGTAAAAGCTATTAATGTCATATAAACATTTTCTCTGTTTCATGATTCCAGAACTTTTGCTGTGCGAGGTATGAGTTGGCTCATAAGGCTGTTAGAAAGATTAAATGGGACAATGTGTATGAGAGCTTTTCACAGAATACCTGGCATGAAGTCAACACCCAATGTCAGTATTTCTCCCTTATGCCAGGTAATGTACAATTGCCAAAAGTTTCACCTGAAGAAAAGAATCTAATGGTTAGGATTAGTCATTATTTCTGCCAAGTGGCAAAGACATTTGATATCCCCAAATTTTACCCAAGGGTTAAAATTGCTGGTTTTATTTAACATATTTTTGTTCTCTCTCTATTCCTCCCTCTTTTGTCTCTATCTCTCCCCCTACATAATGTGGAGGAGGAAGGGAGGTAGGGAATGAGAAGAAGTGTGCAGAGTTGAATTCATGCATGTTAAGAAAGAATATATGTATATGCTATTATATCATTTGAATTTTTACCATATGAAATGTCTGGCACACATTAAAGTTAGTTGTGTGGGCAATGCTGATGTCTTTAACACTAACAACAATGAGAAGGATAATAGGTGTCAATTTCATGGCAGAATGCCTTCTGAGTGGAACTTTAGTTGATGTGAGCTGCAGCCTAAGATACAGAGTATCTTGCTCTGTATAGTGCCTCCTCACTATGGGAGGCAAAGTTTGACTGATATCCTGGTTACTAAGGTGATGGGCCATCTGGTCTGGGTCTCTCACTTGCATTTTACATTCTCAGTGAAAAATCGGTTCTTTGTCAGCAGCTTCCAGAGAAAGATGGATAAGCTTCAGTACATGGGTGCGCTGAGATGTGGTTGAAAGAACACTAGACTAGAAATTGAGAGACCTGTGCTCTTACCTTGGCTCTCTCGACAATTTGCTTCGTGACCTTGGATAAGGCACTTCTCTCTTTTGGACATAACAAGTTGCTGAACTTGGAGGTGACAGTTGTCAGCTTTATGTACCCTAGTACTACTGGGAACCAGCTCCTGTTAGAACTAGGGCATGTTTATGGGTGTGGTTTCCCCTTATCTAGTCCCCCTGAGCCTCACAATAGGCAATTTGTCAGTTTAGCTTCAGAACAGAAAGTTAACTCTAGTTTTCATACCACTCCATTCCAAGACATATGTACACACACACACATATATATATATATATATATATANCCTTGACCTCTGAGGGGCCATCCACCACTTAAATTGATGTATCAAAGCTATCTGAGTGGGAGGAATTTTGGACATGACCATGGGCACTGCTGTCCTAACTCCATAAAAGATAATCATTGTAGATCTAGAGAACAAACAGTCCTAAAAAATATTACCTTTACTCCTATGAAAATATAAACCTGTCTTTCCAATTTTTTTCCCTTCATGATCCCTTTCCATCACCCATAGATCTACTTAGTGATTCAGGTTTAATATCCACCTATAGACAAAACTGACCTACTGGAATATTACTCACCTTCATTTTTAAGAGTTTGTTCTTTCTGTCTACATGCATAAAATAACATGGTTCTACTCGCTCACTAGACTATCACCTCTGTGAGACCAGGTGTTCTCTTTTATTCATTGTTGAAACCCCAGGCCCCAACATACTGTATGACATGTAGAAATTCAATAAATAATTAACTAAATAAATGGATAAGTGAATGAATAAATGATTGAGTGACTGAGTGATGTTCTGATGATGACATTTCTATAGGAAGTATCTGGCATTTATCATTCATATTTGTATAGGTTTCCATTGGTCTTTTTGGAATATATCTACTATGAAATTCTACATTGGTTGCTACCTCATTGCCTTGTACATAAAATCCTGTTCTGAATTTTTTACAATTCAACTTCTTGGACACAACTGGATTGTTAGCTGTGAGCACACAGATATATGGACAGATACCTCTCCATATTCAGCACAAATTTAAATGTAAAGGGGAGGTTTTGGCTATTTGGAGTAGATGGTTAAAAGGAGAAGAGTTCAACAGAAAGAAGGAATAAAAAATAAACAGGTCTAGCATGGCTAGGGAGCCAGAGGTAGCCAAAACCATGCACAGTATAATCCAGTAGTGAGCAAAGCTACAGAACTAAAAGGAGTATAATGTCAGCATTTGTTTCAGAACAGACTGAGAGTTACATGGTGCATCCTTCTTGTTTTACAGTTAAGGAATCTAAGGATGAGAGAAGTTAGACTTGTCTATGATCATACAAGTTTTTGGGGATTCTGATTCCCAATTCAAAGACTGTCAGCTATGCAGCCTTCTGAAGTAAAATGTCAGTGGTCAGAGCCTAAAAGGAAGGTCGTCATATACGTATAAATAAATGGACAGCCATGACTGAGAATGCTTAGAAATCTTTGATTTTACCCTCTCTCAATCTAGATTCTTACCTCTGGAACCCACTCTAAGAAAGGTCAGCTCCTGCAAACATCACTTCAATTCAAGGTCTTCAGTATCCTATTAACATTTCCTTCTCTCTAGATCAGTAGCTCTTTGTATCTAGAGATTAATAAATACTTTGAATGAATGGCTGTAATTGTTGCTGTTCTATGAACTCTCTTTAGAAAAAATCCTTATGAAGCAGAGTCATAGCAGTTAATATTTCTTAATAGATTAAGTTTATCTTTAGGATATATATATTTTTAAAATTTTTAATGTTTTATTTATTTTTGAGAGAGACACAACATGAGTGGGGAGTGGCAGAGAGAGAGGGAAACACAAAATCTGAGATAGGCTCCAGGCTCTGAGCTGTCAGCACAGAGCCCGAAGTGGGGCTCGAACCACTGAACCATGAGATCATGACCTGAGCTGAAGTCAGACACTTAACTGATTGAGCCACTTAGGCACCCCAGGATATATACATATATATATTTTAAAAAGATTCCAGGGGTGCCTGGGTGGCTCAGTCAGTTAAGCATCTGACTTTGACTTAGGTCATGATCTCACAGTTTGTGAGTTCAAGCCCCATGTTGGACTCTGTGCTGACAGATCAGAGCCTAGAGCCTGCTTTGGATTCTGTATCTCCCTCTCTGCCCTTCACCTGCTTGCACTCTGTCTCTCTCTCTCTCTCAAAAATAAAAATTAAGAAAACTAAAAAAAAAACAAACCCTATTCCTGCAATAATTCTAATACAGTAGGTAAAGTTAGATGGGTGTGTGGAGTATGTGTTTTTAATAAGACCTAGGAGATTATTTTTAATAATACCCTCGGAGATTCTGAGGCAGATGGTTCACAGACTACACTTACAAAATAAATAATGAAGTGAGAGCAGAGGAGGAGAATGTGGCCAAACAATATCCACAGTAGCAAAAGTGCAGTTTCTGACTGGCTATAGTGTAGGTACTTAACAAATATTCACTAGATCAGTAGGTGACTGGGAAGGTAGATGGATGAATGAATGAATTAGTGGATGGATGAGTGGGTGGATGGTTGGATGGGTCAGTGAGTAGGTGACTGATGAGCAGATAAAATTGAATGATGGATAAGTGTTGGGGTATATAGATGAAAGTACTTGCTTTCTTTTTTCTTTGTAGACAAAACAAATGGTGACTTTCCCACCATCATCAAAACACTTCCCTCAGATAAGGTGAAATTCATTATCCTTCTGAAACCATTAGAACATATAATAATTAAGTGGATATTTGCTCTTCTAGACTGATTTGTATTGTTGTCACATATTTAACAGAACTAATATAACTTACACAATTATTTTTGATGTGGTAATGGGGTAATATGAAATATCAAGAAGTAGTGGACCTGGGTGGCTTAGTTGGTTAAGCTTCCAACTCTTGAGTTTGGTTCGGGTCATGATCTTACAATTCATGAGATCAAGCCTCATGTCTCCCTCTGTACTGGCAGTGACTGCTTGGAATTCTCTCTCTCTCTCTCTCTCTCTCTCTCTCTCTCTCTCTCTCTCTCTCTCTCACTTTCTCCCTCTACCTCTCAAAATAAATAAATAAACACATTTTAAAAAATAAAATATCAAGAAGTTATTTTGCTTGACTTGAGTATTTAATGCTTAGCTTCTAGACAACACATCTTGTTTTTGTTATTTAAAAACCACTATAATACTACAGCTGTTGCCCTCTCTAGATGGGATTACCTAAAATATAATTTGTTACGTAAGGTTGCTAATTATGAAGCTAAAGCACACCCATTAAAAGCATTTACCTTGTAATTTGCGATGAGAGTGAGAGTGAAATAAAGCATGGAATATGATTATTGGGACTAAGGATATAAGGATATAAAGCCACTCATTTATTTCAGGGCTTAGAATTAATTTAGCATGATATGTTAACTTCAGAAAGAAAACTATTGCAGAGCAAATCTCCTTCTGCCACTCCTTTTGAAGCAGGGCTCTTTGTCCAGCTCTTAGGCCACCCTGTCCCACCTTCTTTCTTTTTTCTATCTTAGACCTCCAAATTCTAATGCTCTGGCCCTCTCACTTTCACTAGATTCAACCATTCAAATAGCAGCTTATTGGAGAAGTTCAATTCATGATCTCTAGAAAAGAATGCCTGGTCTTAAATCCTGGTTCTGTCACTTACCAGTATTAAATCTCTCAGAGACTGTTTCCTCATCTCTAAAATGATAGTAATGATAGTAATTAATTCACAAGATGGTTATAAGGATTAAATGAGCTAATTATGCATTAAGTATTCAGATCTTAATAGTAAGTTTTTAAGCACTTTTGTATTTTCATCACAAAGGCAATTAATAGTATTACAGAAATTATAAAAAATAAAAACAAATGCACTCATTATTCTAACACCATAACCTACATCTGGTATTTTTCATTTTAATGCACGAACTTTTGAAAGTAGAATTTTGTCTTCTGGATTCTTTCCATTGTTTGGAGAAACCAGAAATGTGACCATTAGTTTTTTACACTTTTCTCTTATAGAAAACTTTCTTTAAAAAACAAAGAAAAGAAAACTTTCTTACACATCCAACTATAAATGCCCAAAACTCAAACTCATTCACTCCCCATTTGAGAAGATCTCTATAGGCAAATAGTGTTTGTTAAGATTTCAGTATATTCCAGTTAGGAGTACTTTATAAAGCCAATACCTAATTTTTGAGTCTGGATTTGTTTATGAAGTTAGTTCCATATTCAGTTTCATTCACTACACAGAACACTTATGATGAATTTATTGTTTTAGGATTATGAGCTTTTAAGTCAGCCAAACGTGGTTTCATATTCTGAATCTAGACTTGTGATCTTGGGCAAATGATGAAGCTTCTCAGATGCTTTATCTGAAAGAATGAGGTTAATAACATTACACGGTGTTGTGAGACTTATAACAAGGATAAAAAAATGATTCTTGCTTTAGCTATCACAGTGGAAAGTGATGAACTTTCCTGGAGGAATGGTAGTACTAGAAAATGGGCATTTCCAGAGGTGAAAAAACAAGAGACAGAGGTATGCAGATTCTGGGGATTCTGGACACTGACAATGCTTTCTATCCTCATACTTCCCAAGTGCTACCACAATCAAGAATTGTATTGACGCTACAGAAGGAGTGCTACGTGTTTGTAACTGTTCTCCAAAATCATAAGTGGCAAGTGATGGAACCCTAAGTACAGGACAGTGATATGTCAGGACTGGAGCTTTTAGATCCAGCAAGGTACCATATGCATGAATAGTGTCATTTTCAGATGGGGCATTATCAGAGATATTTGGAGCTACAGTAGTCTGCTTAGGCTCCCATAACAAAATACCATAGACTATGTGACTTAAACAACAGAAATTTATTTCTCACAGTTCTGGAAGCTGGTTAGCGCAAGATCAAGGTATTAGCCAATTCAGCATCTCATGAGAGCTCTCTTATGGACCACCTTCTCCCTATGTGCTTGTGTGACCTTTCCTAGGTGTATGGGCTTGTTTGGGGAATGGCAGGGGGAAGGGTTAATAATCTGGTGTCTCTTTTATAAGAGTTGAATCAGGGACCTACCCTTATGGGACCTCATCTAACCTTAATTATCTCCTATGGCACTGTTATAAATCATATTGGGGCATTAGAACTTCAACATATGAATTTGGAAGGCACACAATTCAGTCCATAGCAGAGGTCAAGGGAAGCGATACTAAGTCATGTGACATCTGCTCTTCCCAATGGGAACTGTGTCAAGGTCAACTTAATAGGGGTATATATATGTGTGTCCTCTTCCTACCAAACCATAAATCACAAGAATTGCTGCAAGAGCCAATTAGTTCCCCTCTTCACAGATGTTTGAATCCTGAAAGCCCAAAGGAACAGTCCCATCTTACTGAAGGCAAAGGCTGTAACCAGGAAATGTGAAGCTAAAATGATGGAAGGAGAGGCAGTGGCCTTAATTTCTTGCTTTAACCACTATGATGATACTCCAGTGCCATATTCAGGAGGCAGAAGCCACACCCAGCTTGTTTTCTGTTAAATACCTCTGGGAAAAAAAAATAAGATAAAAATAAATAAATAAATAAATAAATACCTCTGGAAAACTATAATAAACCATGATGTAAGAGTTTATTGAGAGGCACATTACCCATTGAGATTTTCAACATGACTCCTTTTAAGAGTTTACAAAATAGCTTTCCTGCCTCTTTCTTGATGATCTGTCTTCTTCAGACTCACACCTTACTGATGTATGACACCAGACTTGGCTTCCTGAAGAGAAATGATCAAGTAGCACAGTCCCCTTGCTAAGAAACACATTAGCACAATTTCTAAAGCATGTTCTTTATGCTCATTTGATCTGTGATATGTGTTATCATTTAATAAATATTGGTCTAGTTTAGGTTCTATCTACATATGCCATAAATATTTGGTGCTATGCTCCTTTAAGTGAGACAAATACATACGCTGGTAATTGCTTCATAGTTGTTTGGGTGTTTTTTTTTTGTTTTTTTTTTTTTGGTGGGGGGAGTTGTTTGTATTTTTCAAAATAAAGTTGTTTCAAGAAACTTAAGTGACATAATTATAAAGTGTGCATTGAGAAACAGTTCATTCCTCTCTAAAAATTTTAATTAGGCCCTTCTTAATCTCTATTGCAGATCTTATTATAAACTTGTTTTTTCTTCCAAATGCCTCTTTTGATTGTGCATAAATAGGATGTAATTATATATGGGAGGAAGGTTATTATATACAAATATGTTCAGAAATTATGTGAATAAAATGCACAATAGGCTTTAGTATTCCTCTCATAAAATAATATAGCTTAGGACCAAAATAAGCAATTTACTTTCTTTTAGTATCTACCTTATTTATTCCATATTAGCACTATGGGGCTTGTTGGAGAATAGAAAGAAAATAATTAGTCATTTTGACCTCTAGCTAAAAGGAAACTTGGTTTCTTTGCACATTTCCTTAACAGGTGAGTTCCCCATTAGTGTTACTATTATTATCTCCATCTCTTTGCTTTGCAGTCTCTTCTGTCAGCTCCTCAGCTCAAACTTGAAGATGTATCTCTAAACTCCAATTCTATTTTCAAGAGAGGAGTGACAGAAAGAATGTTTAGGGAAGAGTTGAGAATATTATCATTTTTAGTAATGCTTGTCCACCCATAAATATTTTTTTCCTGAGAAAGTTCACAACGGGAAGACTTTCCAAAAATTTAATTTTAGGCACCGTGTGCAAATCGATCTCCTTTCCTTATGTTTACAGGCTGTTACAGCCAGAGGACTTCAGCTTGAAATTGTGTGAGTATGCATGTGTGCATGTCTGATAAATAGCTAATTACCTGTCAGTTACCATAGCAATGTTTATAGGAAGACTAAGGAGCTCACATAACTCTGTTGCCCAGCTTGAGAGAGGAAAACCTGCATAATTTCTTCTTTTCAATCCCTACCTGAGTTTCTGGCAGCAATCTTAGAATGCTCTTTGCTTGGTGAATTCTTATGTGACCAATTTAGCTTCATTCCTTTAAGCAGAAACTGTGTTCATTTGAGTGAGGGGTAGAAGTAATCAACCTGGAAGCAGCTTTGGGATGCTAACACAATAGACTCATGACTTAGCTCTGCAGAGTTCTGTTAGCAACAGTTGGTATAGGACTGGCTCCATATGATGCCTTCCTCAAGGATATCTGCCTAGCTCCATGAATTCTCAAAAAAACCAAACCAAAACAAACAAACAAACAAAAAAAACCAGTCTGATATAGATCACCAAGAAAAAGAGTACTTTATTCTCTCAGCAAATATTTTGAGCAATTGCTCTGGGCCAGCCCTGTACTACTCTCAGGAGATACCATGGTGAGTGAGCTGGACACTAATGTCTCTAGTTTGGGAGAGATAGCCATTCATTCAACAAATATTGAGAATTTACCATGCTCCAAGTACTACGCTGGGTGATATTAGAATAAAAGAAGAGAGGCACAACCCAGATTTGGAGGGAAATCAGAGGTAAGGAAAAGCATCTAGGATGAAGTTGGCCAGAAATTGTGAGGAGGGATGGAAGGATGTGATGGGAAAGTATTTCAGGGAGAGAGGGGTAGTCTTGTTTACAAGAGGCAAGTTCATGTGGTATATTTAAAGGAAAGAAGTTAGTATGTCTGGAGACCAGAGTTCAAGACAGGTGAGGGCAATACCATAGACACGTAAGTAGGGATCAAATCATGAAAGCTCTGAGCTTTCTTCCCTCGAATCTAGGTGGATATTTTGATTTCTGAGACTAGATTATACAGTGCCATGCATTTCTGTATTATTCTTTAGGGACATTTGCTTCCGAAACTCAGTTGCAATAAGTGAGGAAGCCCTAATTAGCCCATGTAAAAAAACCACAGAGAGGCTACATATAAGTATTCTGGACAATCACTGACTGATGCCTGGTCAACAGCTGACATTAGCCACCAGACATGTGAGTGAATTCTCCTCTAGATGATACCAGCTCTAATTTGTCAGGATATTCCTGGTCTTCAACTATTCCCAGATAAAATACCAGACATTGTGGAACAGAGATAATCTATCCTCATTGTTCTATATCTGAAATCCTAACATTGGGTGATTTCTTATGCATCAATAGCAACCAGAACACTTCATAAGGAGCTTCTTCCTTTTTTCTAAGGCATAAGGATCCACTGAAGGGGTTTAAACAGATAAATAATAGAATCAGGTTAGTATATTAGAAAGAAAATGTGTTTTGTTTTATAACATACATAGAAGTAAAATATGAAAACAAAAACACAAAGAATAAAATGGTGAAACAGAAAGTAATGTCTTCTAAGGTTCTTATTCTATGTGTGAAATCATATACTATTATTTGAATGTACACTTTGTTAAATTAAGGATACACACTGTAAGCCCTAAGACAAACACTAAATAATAAGCTAGTAGTAGAGATAAAATAGAATAATAAAAATATTTCATTTAAGAGCAGACAGAAAGGAGAAAAAGGAACAGACAATAAATGGCAACAAATAGAAGGCAACTAGTGAGATGATTGATTTAAATCAAACAATATCAATAATTATAGTTGTTTTAACATGTCAGTTAAAAGATAGATATTTTCAACTAGATAAAAAACAAGACCCAATTGTATGTTGTGAACAAGAAACACAACTTAAATGTAAATACTTCTGACTAAAAATAAAAGAATGGAAAAAAATATTTTCCATTCAAACATTTACCAAAACAAAATCTGGAATGTTTATCTCAATATCAGAAAAGTGGACTGCAGAACAAAAAATATTATCAGAAAGAAAAAAGGCATTTCATAAAGACATAATTATATAAAGGGACAGTTCACTAGGAAGTCATCACTATCCTAAATATTATATAATATATCTAACAACAGAATTTCAAGACAAACAAAGCAAAAACTGATAAAACTAAAGGGGAAAATGGACAAACCATAATTATAGTTGGAGGCTTCAGTTCTCCTTTTTCAGTAATTGACAGATTAAGTAGACAGAAAAATCAATATATAGAAGACCAGAACAATACCATCAATCAATTTGACTGAATTGGTATGTATAGAACACACTGCCTAACACTTATTTGCATTTTTTTCAAATGCACATAGATCATATTCTGGACCATAAAACAAATATCAATAAATTCTTTAAAAATAAAATCATACAAAGCATGTTCTCCATAATAGAATTAAGTAAAAATCAACCAGAAAGTTTTCTAAAAACTAAGCACTGCTTCTTTACTTAAAATTTATCATCTGGTGATAGCAGGGAAACTGGTCCAGATATAATATAAATTTAAACCTCTTAAGTAATGTTGTACTTAACTTAGGTCTTCAAAATGTCAGTGCTAGATGTTTTTTCAAAAATTGGTTTTAACCTTCATGATACAGGAGGGGAAACTGAGGCCATGAACAGCTGAATAACTTAGCTGGGATTCCAGGTGCTAGATTCCTCGTGGCCCCAGGACAGTCTGCCAAAGTGTAGTAGCATTTGAAGAAGATGAATGTTTCCCCTTGGAATAGGTACCAGCTTGTTTGAAAAGAAAGAGTCATCTTCAAATAGTGTGGATTCACCAGGTTGGGAATCTGTGCTTTCCTCTGCTCATATACCAAAGAATAATAAACAAACTCTGCATTATCTACCATCACTGTTGGAAAATGAACAGAAGATATGCATACCAGAGTCATGGGAGAGGGACAGTAGACTACTCATCTTACTGTTGGACCTATAAATTTGGTCATTTGATTTAAAAAAATATGACACTATTTATAGCTATGTGTCTCTATCTACATCTATAATATATTTTAAAGTATCTTTTTTATTTAGACACTTCATAGGTACATAGGGATAATGTCAATTTTTATAAGAGATGTTTTATAGTGAAGTTGTTAAGAACTTGAGTTCTAGGTACCTGGGTGGCTCAGTTGGTTAAGCATCCAGCTCTCAGTTTTGGCTCAGGTCATGATCTCAAGTCCATGAAATCAAGCCCTGCATTGGGCTCCACAGTGAGCATGACATCTGCTTAAGATTTTCTTTCTTCCTCTTCTTCTGCCCCTCTCCCTCTTGCATGTGTTCTCTCTTAATCTGTCTTTCGCTCAAAAACAGAGAGAGAGAGAGAACTTAAGTTCTGAATTTAAATTGTCCTGAGGTCAAATTCCCAGCTCTGCTACTTTGTGCATATAATCTCACTAGTGCTTACACTGGGTGTAATAGCAGCACCTTCTCATAGCTTTGTTAGGTGAATTCTTGAATAGATACATGAGAAAACACTTAACATAGTGCCTGGCACAGAGTAAATCTATGTGAGGAAGTATGTGAGAAATAAATTTCTGTTGTTTAAGTCACATAGTCTAATATCTAATATATGCACAGATTTCTGCTTTATATTGGAGAAATTAACAAAGATAGATTATTCCTTTGGTAAATAAAAATGTTTTTATATAAGGTAATCCAGGGAGAAATGTGCATATTTCCCCCTTTTTATCAGATAAGTAAACTTTTCAGTAGAAAGTCTATCCTCCTTTTTGTGATATGTCATATTTTCTCAGCAGGTACCTTCCTTACTAGACCCCCCTCACCCCATCAAAAGACAAACATTCATTTAACGGAAAATGTTTAAGTCTTTAATTAAAAGAATTCAAAGACAAGGACAGGGTCCATGAGTACAGAGCCAATTGGTTAGTATTTGGAGGCTATAAGAACAATTCTGGAAACAAAATCTGAACAGATTCAAAATAAAGTCACATATCTTGTTAAAAGCCTATTAATCACCTCAATCCCTTGCTTCAAAGTTATAGCTCTCTAGAGGCTTACTCAAGCCAAATGGACCAGTCCATTCCCATACAGAAAGAATTAGAACATATTATTTTTCTCCTAAAGGATTCCAGATTGTGACTCATGGGTGCTTCTATTTCTGACACACAGTACACCTACTAAATATTAGCCCTGCATAGTATAATATGCCTGAATTCTGTGCTGTGTCAATATTCCTGCAATTACCTATGCTGTGTGAGCCCTTTAGATAATACTGGCCAGTTCAGTCCCTGTCACTAAGCTTGCTTACTTAAACACTGGCATACTGGTCTCACAGGCTACCTATTCTCTGGCCAAACTAGCTTTTTCATTATGACTGTTGGATTTTTCTTTCCTCATCATGAATTGCATTTAGAGGCCCCTTGTTTGGCAGAAAATCTTTTTTAGAACTGTTTTAATTTATAAGAGAATTTCTAATAACTTCTCCAAAAGGAAAGCGGTTGACTTCCATCCCTTTCCTTCTAAAAGGATCATTTAAAGCTGTATAAATCAACGAGCTTGCACCTCTAGCTTAGCTCAGGTGTATCAACATATTAAATAGTTCCTGCAAGTACTGCAGGCTTCTGAATCTAGTCTTTCCAGATTCTTCTCAGAACAAAGAAAACTGCTCCAAGAAGATTTGTCATCTTAAAACAGCTGGAAACTTTAATATGGTGGCTTTTCTTTTATACCAAATAAGCACTGTAATAATTAAGTCCAGAGAGAATTCTGTGAAGCTTAAAAACAATAGATTTTTGAGCAAGTAAAAGGTAATTCTGGGTTTTAAACTGGGAATTAAATACGTGCAATTTTCTTGAAGCTGAGTCTCTACATAAGTTCCAAACATGTTCTAGAAGACAGACTCCACATGGAGATCAGCTAAGCTTTTGAGAAATGACATCACAATTTGACAGAAACTGAGAGGGACAGTCCACACCACCAACAGGCAAAATGTTCAATTAAAACTGAATTAAAATTTTTGAGACTAGCTTAACACAAGTTCTGGACCAGGCACTGTGGTCAGGTAGAGACATCACATAAGCCATGGTATTGAACCTTGTGGAGTTCGAGTTGGACAATTCTAGTAATTAAGTAAATGAAACCCTAGAAACTATAAAAATAGAGTAACTCCACCGACTTCATAGTCTATTGTAGATTGTTACAATTGTGAGCAGAGTAGTTTGAAAAACGTTGCATTCAACAAAGTCCATAGGTTTCTTTACTGTGAGCCTTTGTAACAGGTTTTGTAAATATCCAAGATGATTTTACAGTATGCAAAGTTTTCTACATATACAAACGGAGAAACTGTTTTATCTTTGGAGCATCTTTCAAGGCTGGGGAGTGATCTGCAGAACTGTCACTGGGAATTTCTCTAGTCCTTTCTTTCTCTCCAGCTATAATATTTTGAGACAGAGAGAATGGTACTGGTACAGACCTCAAGCTTGCCACTCCTGCCAGTAAAGGAGAAAGTACGGCGACATTCTAATACCAGTTAACTTCTTTGCTGCATTATGCAGTTACATCCAGGTTTTGATTAATAGAAACATTATTGGAAACAACAGTGCTTGGTTCTTTTTCAGGCAAGGCAGCACATTATTCCTAAAGGTGGGCACATTAATCTTTCTTACTTTGTTTACTTTTACCCTCCTTCTTCTTTATAAATTGCTACCTATGCCATTACTGAGATATCTTTAATTTGGATGGATTTGACCACAGGAATATATCCTTCAATAGAAAGGAATCTACAATAAGAAATACGTATGACTCACTCATACATATATGCATATGCCTAATCTACTCCAGTTGTGAGACCCAACTTGAATAAAGGAAGTTATTTCAAGTCTGTGTTTTAAAGAGATGAAGTTAAGTAGCTTCAAAAGCCATGAATTTAATATATATGAGCTGTTATTTGGCCTGTTGCCTGGAAAAGGCTGGAAAATGCGAAATAACTAAGTTAAAGTAGAAGGACAAAGAATAGAATACCCCCCTCTGACTTTGGGAACTAGAACTTCTTTTTCTGTGGGAAAACAGGAGCTGATATGAGTGTTGGGCTGTGGAGAAGTAGGTGTTGTTGTAAATTAAATAAGTGAAGAGCTGGGAAGAAACTTAGAAACCAGACTAAAGAATTTACACAAAGAATAAAAAAATCTAAGACGTGTGTGTGTGTGTGTGTGTGTGTGTTTAGAGAGAGTGCCTGGGACTTCTCACAGGGGTTAAAATGTGTTCTGATGCCCGGTGAATTGCTCTTGTGCCTCCATTATAACTCTCTTAAAGGATTTGTTGTCCCATTTCTCTGATGCTAGAGACTACGATCCTTCTTCAGTCAGTTCTACACCATGCCTTCTCACTTTTTAAAATGCCATCATTAGTGAGAGATAGTGGTAGTTTAGACTAAGATGAAGCTGTCATCGTGGAGAGAAGTGGTCAGGTTTCTGATAGACAGGACTTAATGGTGAACCACATGTATGGTATAAGAGAAAGAGAGGAGTAAAAATCAACTCTGATATTTTAGGGCCTAAGCAGGAAAATAATTATGCAAGTATATTACGAGATTCAGAGATACATACAAGGCCATCTCAAGAAAGAAATAAGAGCTGAAGGTGAAAACTGGGAGTTATCCATGAGTGAAAAGATAATATTTAAAGCAATAGACAGTAAGTGTACATAGAGATGAGAAGAAGATCTAAGACTGAGCTCTATTCTAAAAGAGGAAGATCAAGCCACAGAAATGAGAAAGGAACAGCAAATGACAAGGAAAAAGCAAATATTCTCAAAGTCAACTGAAGTCGGTATGTAAAGAGGTAGAAGTTATGCAACAGTGCCAAATGCTACTGACACATTGAATAAGGAAAGAACAGGACAAAAATGATTTCACTTTTGTAATAAAAAGAGGGAAACTACCTGGCTACAAAATCTTGAAGGCTGATGGATTTGCCAGTGGAAATTCTCTTCTGATAGCTTCTATTTTCTCCCTGAAATAAAAAGCAGAATCATCAAATGTGAATGAATGATGAGAGGGGTGTATTGGAAGGTTGAGGAGAAAGAAGATTTGAAGTGGGCCTCTTGGAGAATGATAAAGTACGCTGACTGGGAAAATATTTGGGAATTGTCAGATGTTGCCAAGGGCTCACTTGAGGTTTATGGTCATATTTCTGTATTTTGCCTTCATTCTCTGGCAAAGTTAATCCTGTTTGTGCCAAGATGAATACCTGCTTCTCTTAGCTTGCCTCCCATCACCTTAGCAAACCCATTGGAAAGAAATATCCTTTTTCCCAAGAGTTCCATTAATATTCTAAGTGATTTCTCATCTGCTGGACTTCAGAACTTACTTAGGCTTGATCGCATTGCTGTGGTTGGGAGAATGCTGTGCTCTGATTAGTTGGTCCATGTGTCCTCCCAGGAGCTGGTGGGGGAAGAAGCCTGGGGGGAGGGAAGAGGGAAGGGGAGGGGAGATTCAGCCTCATTCAAACACAAGGATATGATGGGGAAGGGTAGCTTCCCAAAGAAAATCATAGCACATGTTACCATATAGAGGAATAGGGATTATGCAGGCAAATAGCCAACATCCAACACTGCATATTATTGGTATATCATTTACTGGATAATCTGCAGGAGGTTGGACTCAAACATAAATGATCTCTAAGAACTCTTTCCATTCTAATGGTCTTTAATTCCCTAGTTTTGAAACTCCCAAACTGAGCACATGTGGCTGGGGAAGGAAATGATTGAACAATCACTGTATTGATAGTTTTCATCAGTCCTCTGAAATATTCACAGCTACTCCCATTCAATACATTTTCAACCTTCTAATATGCAAACTCGTCCTGCAGCCCTCTGTTTTACATTGTTATACAAGCACTGTTTTCTTCAGGATTTTTTTATACCTGTCTTATTGCATTGAATTTTCCTTACAGAGTTCCCCATATTTAAAAAAAAAAAACTAAGATTCACTTTTAACACTTTCTACACCATCACCACACAAAAACACCATCATTATGTTTTTATTTGATTCCAACTATATATGTGTTTTTAAAAAATTACCTTCCTAACAATTTTGTTATGGATTTACAGTATCTGCACAATCACATAAGTTGCTATGGTAATATTATAAATTTTTTTTCAAATCACGAGGCTTCCTTGAAACCATGCATGCTGAATTTGAAAATAACATTGCTAAAAACCCTTCATTTCAGATAAGAAAGTCCCAGATAAGCAGAGACTCTTAACTACGTTTACTGTCCTGATTTTTTTCCCCTTAACTTACCATCAAGTTCTTGGTTTTGAGTGNCCTGGGTCAAACAAAAAAAAAAAAAAAAAAGAGAGAGAGAGAGCTACATCAATATTAGAAAGAATTCTATTAACTAAACATAAGATAGATTTATTTCTCCATCTGTCATATACAAACTTATACAACCCTGTGCACATTATTTGCCATGTGTTAGTTTACTTGTCTGCAAAATGGGAGTGAAAATATTAAGCCATCTTTTAGGCTTATTAGAATGTATTTTTTCTTTACTATGGTAAGAATATTTAATATGAAATCTACCCTTTTAAAAAAAATGTAAGTGTACAATATGGTATTGTTAACTATAGACACGATATATAGCAGATGTCTAGAATTTACTAATTTAGCATAACTGAAACTTTATACACATTGAACCACAATTCCCCATTTCTCCTTCCCTGCTGTCCCTGGCAAACACCAACCTACTTTCTGTTTCTATGAATTTAACTATTTTAGATGCTGCATGTAAATGGAATCATGCAATACTTTTCCTTCTGTTACTGGCCTGTTTCACTTAACATAATGTCATTCAAGTTCACCCAGCATTATTCATAACAGCTAAGATATGAAAACAAACTAAGTGTCCATTAACAGATGAATGGATAAAAATGTGGTATATATATACACAATGGAATATTATTCAGCCTTTAAAAAGAAGAAATTCCTAACATATGCAATGACATGGGTGAAACTGGAGGACATTACACTAGGCTTATTACAATTTTAAAAAGATAAAGTAGACATCAGGTTTGAGCACAGTGTTTGTGACAATAATTATTCGTCCCCTCTCCTTCTATCTGCCAACCCTCAGAGCACTGAGACATCACAGGTGTGCTTCACCAAGCTCACTTCTGCTCTCTTGGCAATTCATTCTCCCATCTGCCAGCTAGAAGCCAAAACAAACGGTTCCTTTTGGACTACCCCTCTTAGCCAGGAGGCAGGGCATAGAGAGGGCATTGTTCCGTGGAATTTGTAATGAAAGGTTGTTATCTTAGGTCAGATCCCCGGAAGCAGAGCCTAATCTGTTTATTTGTATACAAGTGAGCCATTGAGGGAGGATTCTCAGGGGAAATCACTTTGGAAGTTAGGAAGCAAGATCAGATAGAGATGATGCTAGTCAAAGATTCAGCCTGATGCTACAGGGAACTCCACAGCCACAATGGCACCGCCAAAGCATCCCACCTTGGAGAAAGAGAACAAGCTTTTAATACTCCATGTAAGTTAGTCATTAGCTGAGAGATATACCTGTTGTTGGGACTGGGGATGCTGACTTGTCCTCTTAGGGGCCTCTGAGGAAGGTGGCTTCTATTACCCTAGGGCAAATTTCTGAAGAAAAGCTTGCAGCTACTAGCCATTAGCAGCCAACAAACATAAGCAGCTGAGCCTAGTAAAGGAGATCTGGCCTTAACTTTTCATTTTTCTCTTTTACCTTCTCACTCACTAAACAAATCACTCTCCATTGTCCCTACCACACATGTACAGTTTTCTGCCTCCATAATGAAAAGAATGTCATTTGGTAGGAATTACTATTAAGCTTGGGATAATTGAGAGATAAAGTACGGTGACGTGATGGTGCCCAAGTAATAAGTGTAATAAGATTTTTCTCCCTAAGAAGAATATAGTCTGAAACTTCATTAGATGGGGGCACCTGGGTGTCTCAGTCGGTTAAGCATCCGACTTTGGCTCAGGTCATGATCTCATGGTTCGTGGGTTTGAGCCCCGCATCGGGCTCTGTGCTGACAGCTAGGTCAGAGCCTGGAGACCGCTTCACGTTCTGTATCTCCCTCTCTCTCTGACCCTCTCCTGCTCTCGTGCACTCTCTCTCTCTCTCTGTCTCTCTCTCTCAGAAATAAATAAAACACTAAAAATTTTTTAAAAATATTTAAACTTTATTAGATGGAACTCACTACCAGGACCACCACTTACTTGAGAGCAACTATTATGTTTCAGAAACTGTTTTTTTTTTAAGTACACAATATTGTATATTAAATATAATTTTCAATGTTTTAATGTACAGTAATGTATATAATATATACAACAATGTATATCAAATATGCAGTTTCTGACACATAACAGTATAATTTTAGGTACAACAAATGTACATAAATGTACAGTTTTATATACAATAATGTATACACAATATTATGCCATTTGATCTTCAGGGTAAATTGACCAAGGTCATATTGACTTTGAGACAGAACCAGAGTTCAAATTCTGGTCTAGATAATGACTCTGGAGTTGAAACTCCTTACTGTTATACTACATTTCCTTGCTTCTTGAGGATATAGGGTATTTGCAAATGCCCCTCCTCGTACTTAAGAGGCAAGCATTCATGTATTGAAGAGGACACAGACACACAGGAGAGAAAGACAGAGTAATATGGTTAAAAAACAAAAGAGCAACTACTATTACAGGAACAAACAAACAACAACAACAACAAAAACACTGACTTACTAAGACTAACAATACTATATAGTAGTCAGGAATATTGACTTACAGGTTCATAACTAAATGATTATTGTCTGAGGCAAAAATATTTATATTTGATAACCTTCTCATACTCTGTGGATTTGGAAGGTGGCATTGCCCTGGCTCTTAACCCTGATCCCTAGCATAATGCAGAAAATGTATTTATTCAATGAAACAAGGCAGCTCCAAGCTGTCCAGTTTTGAGGCAGGACACAGGGGAGAGGAGCCTTCTTTACTCGAGATTCTCTGTCGGGAAGCAAAGTTTTGAAGTTGACCTCAAGAGCCAGAGGAGATGGATAGAAGCATTTTCATTCCCAGAGAGACTCTGCTCAAGTTCTGCATCAAACACTTTCTGCTCTCTTTTTTCCTCTTGAACAATAAGAGACCCAATCAGTCTCCTTGGAAAGCCGGGTTGAAGGAGGCTATCTCCCCCTCAGTTACCTTGCTTCAATCTCATCTCCAGTCCTTTCATAGAATGTGGAAATTACTTTCAACTTGAGAATTTAAAAGGAAAAGTTTGACCTAAAGTTTTCCCCACTGAGACAGCCAAAGGCAATGAGTTCCCTGCCCCTCCCCCTTCCTTAACTAAAGCTTTTTGCCTGATTACTGTCAAAAATGATAAAGAAAAAAGACTTCTTAAGTGGATTGGGAGCCTCTGCTTAATTTTCAGTTTACAATATTTGTGAAATGAGTTTTAAATATGGTGTATTAGGATGAAGGAATGAGGAAATGTTTTTCTGACAAATAAAAGTCAAGGATATTTACAAACCATTACCAGAGAGTCCAATAAACTATACATTTATAAGTAGCTCCCAGTCAACTAATCCCTCTTGGTTTTCAGGAATATATAGTTAGGAAAACTTTCTTTGCTTTGTTGTTCCTCTGCTTGTTGGTGATAAATTATTCATGGGTCTCTGATATACTAAGGAGGGTTCCTGACACTCTCCCTGCTCCCCCTCCAGGGGCATCACTGAGGAGATGAGCTTGCCTAAGGAAACTGCATTTGATTATTTATGCTTATTGAGCACCTACTATCTGTCAGGCTATGAGGAATACAGCCATAGAAAATAGTCTTTCCTTCAAGAAGCAGAGGCAAAGAATTAATTACAGTGCTCTGTGTTAAATGGTGAAGGAAGAAGATTCTCTATGAGCGTGGAGAACAAGGCCCTGAGCATCTTATCTTAGCTGGCTAAAGACAGATATTAGGGATCTGGGCAAAGGTTTTGGAGGAGGAAAAAGATGAAGTGGGCTCTAGAGTATAGCTGAGATTTCTATAGGTCAAGAGGCTCTAAGAACCCGAGAAAGAGACTTGAGTGTAGGAATGAAGGCAGAATATGCCAAAAACTAGGGAGAAGCTCCTGGTTAGAGCAATGCTGGATACATCACTCCAGGTACACATTGACTCATTTAATTGACTTGCAAACTCTCAGTTAGGAATAGTTAGGTGGCAAGTGACAGAAAATCCAACTCTGGGAGACTTAATTACAATAGAAAATTGATGGATTCATGTAACTCAGTAGTGCAAAGGTATATCTCGGGTATGAAAAGGCTAACTCTCACTCTTGCAAGCAGTTGGGGAAGAGAGCCAGATATACCCTTCATCCAGAATGGTAATACTTTGCTTACTCTGCCGTCTTTAAATGCTTTGCCTGCTTTCATATCTCAACTCTTCTGCTACCTAGCTGTGTAACCTTGGGGAAGTCACTTAACTTCTCTGTGCCTCAGTGGCTTCAACTGCAGAATGAAAATGATAATAATAGAATCTACCCTGCAGGGTACATTCCATGAGTTAATCACATAAAGCCCGTTGAGAAGTGTCTGGCACAAAGTAAGTACACAATAAATATTAGCAACTATTAAATATATTCATTCAGAGGTCCTGACCACATCTCAAACCAGAGGCTTTTTTTTTTACCTGACCCATAGAAACGAATCAAGCTCCTCATGATCTAGCGTTGGAAAAAAACAGAGACCTGTATTAACGGGCACATCTCTCTATAAGAATTGCCATGTCAATCAAGAACCCAGAAAAACTGCAAGATTTTGAAGGCTTAGAGAATTACTGTGAAAAGATCCTACTATATTCATTATGATTGTAGTGTCAAATATATTCTCTTAAGTTTTGGTGTTTCTGAACAGAAAACCAGCACTGTAGGCCAACTTAACCACTTTCTGGGTATGTGAGACTATTCTTCAACATTCTTAGTTAGCTGTTCCTCAATTTCTTCATGTATATCGTTAAGGAGTTCAACTAGAAAATCTTGAGAAATCCTTTTTGTGGTAATGTCCTGTGGCCCTAACAATTGATTACTTGTAAGTATGAGCTATGGGGACAAGAGGCTCCAAAGAATTAGTTGTTTCAATAATTCAAAAAAAATCTCTACTGATTTCTGTCTACATACCAATCACTGTAAAGGTGCCAGGGATTCATTAATAGAAAAAAAAAAAAGGGCTGGTACCTGCTCTTAGGGAGCGCATGGACTAGTGAGGTAAAAGTAAACAAATTACTATAATATACTGTGCAGGAAAAGTTGGGACAATCAAGAACTACTGACTTTTTCGCCTGGATGAAAAATTCATAGAATGTTAGTAAACTCAGGGGATATTTAATTCAGCCACCATGATTTAGAAACAGAAGCCAGAGAAGAGTTTTGGTAGAGTTTAGATAACAAACAGATTAAGGCTCTATTGGGATTGGGATTACTATAATAGACTCCCTTTTTAAAAAATTTTTTAATGTTTATTTATCTGAGAGAGAGAGCGTGTGTGCATGCAAGCAGGGGAGGGGCAGAGAGAGAGAGGGAGACACAGAATCCGAAGCAGGCTCCTGGCTCTGAACTGTCAACACAGAGCCCAACACCGGGCTCGAACCCACGAACTGTGAGATAATGACCTGAGCTGAAGTTGGATGCTTAACCGATTGGGCCACCCAGGTGCCCCAATAAACTCCCTTTTTAAGTGAGGACAAGTCTACCCTGATGAAAATTCTCTTCTCTTTGTTCTTCAGGACCAAGGCATTGCTCTAAGTGATGTTTCAATTTTCTGTCTTCTCTGTTAGACTTGTATGGGCTATCTGTCACTAGATAGACCATCATCATCTTAGAATGCTTTTAGCCTTATCCCTGCCTGATATACAGTATCTATATAATTTTGGTATTCAGATGACATGTTAAAGCTAAACATAAAGAAGGATCCAAACTATGATGTGGGCATCAAGATGTCTAAGCAAGCCCAATCCTTCAGGGTTTATCTATAAGTGCTGAAAATTAGAAGATGCCAAGGGCAAAATGGAAAACTAGAAGAAAAAAAATACTCTGAATTGGTGGCACAGACACATTGCCCTGCCCCAAGAATGCTCTGACAATGTTGCCTCACCTCATTCTTAAAAACTATAGGTGGTTATGATGGTGTGTTGAAAGTCAATTGCATGAAATTAAACAAACAAAAAATGGCAGTGTTTAAATTGTTTGGCATTAGAATACCCATACTGTTTAGAAAAATAAATAAGAGTACTTTTTTCTCCTTATTAAGCTGCACGCCCAAGTTGGAGCTTGAGCTATGACCCCAAGTTCAAGAGTCATATGCTCTACAGACTGAGCCAGCCAAGTGCCCCAGTTTTATGCAGATTTTAAAAATACCCTCAAACAGGGGCTCCTGGGTAGCTCAGTTAGTTAAGTGTCTGACTTTGGCTCAGGTAATGATCTCACGATTCATGAGCTTGAGCCTGTGTCAGGCTCTGTGCAGACAGCTCAGAGCTTGGAGCCTGCTTTGGAGTCGGTGTCTTCCTCTCTCTCTGCCGCTCCCTTACTCACACTCTCTCTCTGTCTCTCTCTCAAAAATAAACATTAAAACAAATTTTAAAAACACCCTCAAACAATGTCAAATTCTGTTTATGGATACACATAGATGTAGTAAAAATATAAAACAATAGATTTAAAGGTTAAACACAAATTTCATGAGTGTAGTTACTTCTCAAGAAACAGAATCAGGAAAGGTTCCAGATTAATTTCCAAGTGCAAATGTAACATTTAGAATAGATTCAAACTATTTAAGCCCAAGTGTTAACATTTGTTATATCTGGATGGTAGTATTATGGTTTATGTCATAATTATCTGTGGTTTGAAAATTTTGGGAGACAAAAATCAATAGGTAAAATAAAATTAGTGTTAAAGAAACAGATATCATACATAACACAAAACTGAATAAGAACCCTGAAAGAATATCTCAACAATATCTCACAGAAGCAGAAGAAAAAAATGAAAACAATGGAATAGAATGTACTGATTTTAGAGACTATAGTTCCACAGCATTACTGTCATTTCTGAAACAGAGATTAGAAAAAGTATTGAAAACAGTCATCAAAGTATAAATCAGAACTGTTTTCCTATTCTGAAAGACCAAACTCTTTACATTGAAAGGATTCACTAAATATCAATAAGTATATAATAAATAACATATAATAATATATAAATAATATATATCAATATATATCAATAAATATATAATAAAAAGAGAACAGTACAAACATATGCAAATAAAATGGTTGGATTAGGAAAAAAAAAGAAAAATAAATCTATAAGCATCTATAATTAGTTCACTATTCCCAGGCTGCTGAAAAGAAACTAAAATCAAACTTTACCTCTGAAAATCTAATGCTCATTTGAGCTGTGCTAACAGTTTTGACACAAAAATAATGATTCCATGATAAAGGAGAAGCAATAAAATAAGACTTCTAAACCAGAAGTAGCAGTTCATTTGACAAAGAATAAGAACTGATTTCATTCACTTGACTACCCGATGGTAAAGAAAATTAAAAATCACATTTTTACATTCTCTTATTTATTTGACAAACATATAGACATAATTTGAATTAATTATGTATAGTATATTTTTCCTATCTCCTTAAAGGTCAGCAATCAGATCATAAATTTCCTTTTTACCTCCCTACTATGGGTGGCGGGGGGGGTAGCATTTTGGAGAGGATGGTTCTTTTGCCAGCAAAGCTATTTTGCATATTGCAGAATATTTAGTACCATTGGCCACTGGACTTAAAACTTACTGAAGACTCCTCAAATCATTGTGACAACTGAAACAAAACACCAAACAAAATACAAATATACCTCAGAAATATTGTGGGTCAGTTCCAGACTATTGCAATAAAGTGAATATCACAACAAAGTGAGTCAAATGAAAATAAAAATAGAAAGCTAATTGGTATATGTGTGTTAAAAAATGAAACCATTTCATCAATGCATGCATTCAAGAAATAGCAAAAGAACACCAGGTGTGGGCCAGTCAATATACTACATCAGGGGATATAACTTAAGACATAACAGACACAGTCCCTGCCCTCAGATAGTTTACAATCCAGGAAGAAATCAAAACTTGGAAGCAATCAAGACATCCGTCAATAGCAAGTGGATAAGAAAAAACATGGTACATCTAAACATTAGGATATTATTCAGTGCTAACGAGAAATGAGCAATCAAACCATCAAAATACATACAGAAAACCTAAATGTATGTTACTAAGTTAAAGAAGCCAATCTGAAAAAGGCTTCATACTATATGATTCCGATCATTTGACCTTCTGAAAAAGGCAAAACAGTAAAAATATCAGTGGCTGCCAAAAGTTGGAGGAGATGAATAGACAGAGCACAGAGGAGTTTTAGGGCCGCAAAACTATGCTATATGTTACAGAATACATGTCATTATCTCTTTATCAAAAACCACGAAACGTAGAACATCAAGGGTGAACCCTAATGTAATCTATGTACTTTAGATGATAATAATATGTCAATGCAGACTCTTCAGTGGTAATGAACCACTCTGGTGTGGGATATTGATAGTAGGGGAGCCTGTGCCTGTGAGAGGGACGGCAGGTATATGGGAGCTCTCTTTACTAACCACTCAATTTTACTGTGAACCCAAAACTACTCTAAAAAAATAAAGTTTATAACTTTTTTTAAAAAGGAACAAATAATTGATCCATAGATGAATCAGAGTGATAATGTTAGAAAAGGCTCAGCTGTAGGAACGTGTATAGGTATTTAAAAAAGAAGGAAAAACAGTTTGGAGTAGAAGTTAATCAAGGAGATCAGTGAAATTAAGAAGTATTGACAACAAGGCCTGACATTTAGTAAGTGTTCAATATTTGCTAACCATTATTATTACATAATTAATAGGCCTTTCAAATCCTTTTGGAATTTTTCTATCTACTGAATAAGTACTATTTCATGTCAATTGAAAAAATTTGAGATTTTTACACCAAAATGAAAAATAGTCCCACACACTTGTAAGTGACTAAGAGAGAACAAAACATAAGGGTGAAAAGAAAGAAACGTAAAACTTCAGTGACTTTGAAAATTTGTCTAGAGAGAAGGTCTTAGAAATTTCTTTAAATTTAATTTGAGGCAATGCTTCTTAACTTGAAATTCTAAGCAAACACATTCCTTTTTTCTGGAAAGAAGATCAATATTTTTCCTTGGATCTCCAAAATGCAGTTATTTTTTACTTTTAAAACTTTTGTGGATTTCGCTGTTTATAATTGAAGGCCCAGCTATCATGATTTGCTTCAGGAAAGCCCTTAAACATAGAACATTAGCCCTGGGTAGTCATTTAAAGCTTCCCTACTGTGCAGTTTACACAAAAGTAAATTAAGACTTGGAGCAAGGAAGGAACTAGCTGAAGTTTATATAGCTACTTAATGGTAGACCCTGGCATTAAAATTTAGAATTGTACCTCCCTGTTCAACACCCTTTTTGTTACAGCAGACAAACATATTTCCCCAGGCAAACGCTCTAGCTTCCAACAATGACATGTTTCCCACTGCACTGCATGTAAAGCTAAGGACAATTAATAATTTACTTATGAAGATAGAAAAGTCGTGGGATGAAGCAAAGTGTGGTCTGTGAAAGGAAAAGAAAAATGAGCACCGAAAATTATGAGAACATACACCATTTCTTTGATAAATAATTACTAAGCATCTACAATCGACCAGGTATTGTGTTCGGTAGGCATTGTGTAGCAATAGTTCATAAGACATTTACACACCCTGGCCTCCTGGAAATTACAGTACAACAAGGGAACAGGATACTAAACAAGAAGTTATAGTTACAATGAATGTCATAAAGAAGCAATGTGACACGTGGATGGAATTAAGAGGTCAGAAGAAGTTATATTTAGGTGGAATTTTGAAGGATAAATGGGCATCAGCTGATGAAAGAGGGTGGGGAAGTGGAGTAAATGACACTTTTGATCAAAGGGAACAGCATGTGTAAAGACATGAAGAGGAAAATCTTGTTACTTTTAGACATCTAAAGGAAGCCCAGTGTGGCTCAGGTATGGTAATAAGAAGAGAGTGGCAGAGACGAGCCTAGAGAGGCAGATTGGTCAAATCATTCAAGACCTTTGAAGCCATATTAGAGATGTAGTTCATTATCAGTGACAGGACATTGAAGGATTTGAAACAGAGAAGTAACATGACCCACCTGTATCTTTCAAATGGACAGCTGCAGGAGTGGAAACATGGGGGCTACCCTGGGCATTGTTGTAGTTATCTAAGAATGGATTGTGGCTTCATGAAAGAAAAATGCACAGATTCATTGACACTTTAGAGTCAAAATCAATAGGATTTGCTATTAAATTAGATGTGGGGGCATAAGTAAAAAGGGGAAATCAAAGGTAATGCTTTGGTTTCTGACAAAGAGAAGAGGAGGGTCTGGTCGGTAGGTAGAGATATATCTAAATAAGTAGAAAGCAAGGATATGAAGGCATGATGCTGTTTATTGTGTAGACTTTGAACATTCCTAGAAGACAGTGATGACCAGAACTCAAAGCTTTAACATACAGATAGATATTCCTGGATAAAAGCAAGGAAAGTGATAATCATTGACTCTAGATATGCTCAGGTTTTTTGCCATAGGCTCTTGAAGGGCTTTTGACAAGAGATACTGAGAAATTGGTGACATTTCCTGGTGAGTTCTAACAGCACTTTTATAAATTATCCAGTACCCTTACAATTCAGACAGCCTATCCTTAAATCCTACACTTACTCAAAAGTGATACTGAATGAGAATATCATTCATTCATTTGTTCATTCATTCAACATATATGTATTGATCTCTGCCATGTTCCTAGACCTTCTGGATCTAAAAATAGAGCTAATCACACAGCTGAAGTATTTGTACTTTAATCTATTTGAAGTCATTAGCTCTTAGAGCTGATTCAGCACATCTAGACTATAAAAATTGGACAGAAAAACAATGGGTTGTATCTGTACACCAATTATTAGCTGAATAATCATGTAGGCTACTATGGCTGGGGATATTTACTTCTCTGCTTTTCTCTTTTTGAAGTATGGAGATGATGAACTCAGGAAAAAAAAAACTGGCTAGAGAATGTATGACAAATCCTCAAAGACTTATTTCTAATTAAAACCAAGTAAGGAAAAGGGCTTGTATCTCTAGATCGATAGAATATTCCCTATTGGCTAATTTACTGTGTGGCCTGTAAATCTTTCTTGCCTAAGAAAAGCCATTCTTCAAACCTATGCAAAGGTCATGTCATCTCCCTTTTAGGCATATAACAGTTGAGTAGGTTAAAAATAATGGATGCCTCGCCTACACTGTTGGTGGGAATGTAAACTGGTACAGCCTCTCTGGAAAACAGTGTGGAGGTTCCTCAGGAAACTAACAATAGAACTCCCCTATGACCCAGCAATAGCACTGCTAGGAATTTACCCAAGGGATACAGAAATGCTGAGGCATAGGAGCACATGTACCCCAATGTTCATAGCAGCACTCTCCACAATAGCTAAAACAGGGAAAGAGCCTAAGTGTCCATCAACAGATGAATGGATCAAGAAGATGTGGTTTATCTATACCATGGAGTACTCCATGGCAATGAGAAAGAATGAAATCTGGCCATGTGTAGCAACATGGATGGACCTTGAGGGTGTTATGCTGAGTGAAATAAGTCAGGCAGAGAAGAACAAATATCATATGTTTTCACGTATAGGAGGATTAGGAGGAACTTGACTGAGGAACAAGGGGGAGAAGAAGGGTGGAAATGGTGGGGGAAAGGGAGAGAGGCAAACCATGAGAGACTCTTGAATGCTGACAAAAACTGAGGACTGATGGATGTGGGGGGGAGGGGGGCATGGGCATGGAGGAGGACACTTGTGGGGATGAGCACTGAGTGTTATGTGGAAACTAATTTGACAATAAACTATTTGTAAAAACAAAAATAATAATAATGGATGCCTTTCATGTAACAATTGGATTAGTTAAAGAAACTACCTCAGTAAATACTCACTGAACATCTTCTCTATGCAAACCATTATATGTGTGGAAGATGTTGAAAAGATTAAGTTTTCCTATATCCCAGGATATTATCACCTTTTCAGTAAAAGTATAATGAGAAATGGTTAACTCTAAAATGAGACAGAGTGTAACACACTAGCATGGGTAGAGGGAAGGATTCTCCCTTTCACAGGTGGAAGGTGACATCTGATCCATTCTCTAGAAGAAAGCAATATTGGAGTGAATGACTTTATCCCATCTATTCATTTATTGTTCATCTTTCCTCATGGGAAAAAGAACCTATCCATTGCTGATCTCAGAGAATTTAGGTATTCAGAGTGGAAAAGTCCCCTGCCATTAATAGGCAATAGTGAACCAACATAATTTCTTGGTTTTGCAACTGTACTATAATTATGAAAGATATCAGCATTGGGGGAGACAGAGTGAAGGGTTCATAGAACCTTATTCCTCATTTCTTTGCAACTACTTCTGAATCTATAATTTGCTCAAAATAAAAATGTATTTTTAAAAAATTTTTAATGTTTCTTTATTTTTGAGAGAGAGAAACAGAACACAAGAGGGAGAGGGGCAGAGAGAGGGAGACACAGAATCTGAAGCAGGTTCCAGGCTCTGAGCTGTTAGTACAGAGCCCAATGCAGGTCTCAAGCCTATGGACTGCGAGATCATTACCTGGGCCGAAGGTGGACTCGTAACTGACTGAGCCACCCAGATGTCCCTAAAAATTTATATTTCAGAAGGCAATAGTGGCCTATGTATTTCTCTCAGGCTTTGCTAATAGAATAGCCTCTAGCTACAAATTGGCTACTGAGCACTGAGATATCTTTTAAGTAAAAAATACATAC
Organism: Crocuta crocuta; assembly: GCF_008692635.1. Taxonomy (NCBI): domain Eukaryota; kingdom Metazoa; phylum Chordata; class Mammalia; order Carnivora; family Hyaenidae; genus Crocuta; species Crocuta crocuta. The sequence continues at coordinate 5,993,236 of NW_027532679.1, read as the reverse complement.
CTGAAGGGGCATGTGGGTGGCTCAGTCGGTTAAAAAGTTAAGTGACAGACTTCTGCTCAGGCCATGATCTCACAGTGTGTGAGTTCAGGCCCCATGTATGGCTCTGCGATGACAGCTCAGAGCTCAGAGCCTGGAGCCTGCTTTGGATTCTGTGTCTCCCTCTCTCGCTGCCCTCCCCGACTCATGCTTGCTCTCTCTCTCTCTCTCTCTCTCACTCTCAAAAATAAATAAACATTAAACATTTTTTAATGCATACCAGATTTAGTATGACAAAAAAAATAAGGCAAAATATTTCATCAGTAATTTTTATATTGATTACCTGCTAAAATGATAATATCTGGGTATATTAGATAAAATTAAATATGTTATCAAAATTAATTTTGTTCTTTGGAATTTTATGTAGTTACTAAAAACTTTAAAACTGTATATTTCTATTGCATAGTGCTCCTTCAAGTCATTTTCCTGAATGAGTTTATGAAGGAAGATCCAATTTTGCAATTAGCTGGCTATGTACACATCTTCTCAGTAGACTTAACTTTTTCCACATGGGATGTAGACTTACGAAGGTATGGAGGAATAGGGAAGCCCTTAGATCTAAGTCATATTTAACTATCTAGAAAAATTTGTTTTTTATGAACTTTTAAGCCTCATTTATTAATCATCCCTTTTGGCTTCCTGTATACCTTTGAAAGGCTAGAACTGGGACAAGAGAACAAATGTGATTAGACTCCTCTAAACCTCCAGGATGAAGGGAAAGATGAGCTACTAAAAGAATGTAAAGGAGGAAGAGATCATTTTTAATCTAGGGTATATAAAAAAGACTAATAATGAAGTAGAATGTATGTTGAGCTATGCATATAGGAATATTCTAGAAAAGGAGCATATTAGAAACAAAATCATGGAAGCTGGGAATGTGGGAGGGGTTTAGGAGACAGCTAATTATTCCATTTGGCTGGATATTAGAATATTTGCCTGGGCAGTACACAGTATTCCCTAGGTTTCTTAGGACAGTTTATGGAGAAACTTGAATAAAGTCTATGGAATTTTTGGATTACTCCATAGGCAGTAAGGAACCATAAAGTAACTTTTGAACAGATGATTAAGATGATTGTGGCTCTCGTTTGAAGCGCTAGTAATGTAAAGGAAAGATCGACATAAAGAGAAATTGGAAGCAGGGAAACCAAAGTACCTAAGAATTGCCCAATATTCTATAAAACTGGACTTTAAAGAGGTGAGAAGCCAAACTGTTATTTGTAGTTTCTCCATTTGAATTCTGTTAGTAATTGTTGCATATATTTTCAAACCCAGCCCTGTATAAGGTACACGGGTTACCTGTCCTCATCAAGCATATAGTCAGCTGGTGAAAATAGACATTGGACATATATTGAAAAGTGTGTTACTAAGCACTATGAAGGTCAAGTGCACAGTACTTCTAGCACATTTAATCTCAGAGCTCTGACCTAAATTAACCTTGGGAATCAGTAAGTGACATTTTAGCTGGGCTCAGCAAAATAATTCACCAGTGGGGGTCCAATGAGTCAGAGAGAAGGAGAGTAAATATGCAGGCTGAAGGAACAACAGGCACAAAGAAGCTGAGATGAGGAAGAGCACGATGCTTTTAAAGAACTTAGAGTCCAGCGTGACTAGAATGTGAGAGCAAGGAAGAAAGAAAGAGGGGAGAGAGGGGACAAGAGTGAGCCCACACATGGCCTGTTTTATGATAGAGACTATAGTCTATATCCTAACAAAAAGCAAGAAGTTACTGAAAGATTTCATACAGGGGCGGGAGATGATTAGATATAAATTCGATATTGGAATCAGAAAGTAGGTGGAACCCACATGGCTGGGAGGACAGGGGGAGAGGTGTGCTGCAGTGTAAGAAAAACTTATACCCAGAGGACAGGAAATGTCACTAGGCGGACTATTAAAAATATCCATTTCCTGGATAAATGAACAATAGATTGGAAGGGAGAAAGAAGGGATATAGAAACTTTTTAGAAGACTGTTATAGTGTGATCAAGAGGAAGATGATAGTTACTTGAATTTTAATTGTACTAGTGGGAGTAGAAACAAAGTAAAAGAGCCTACAATTATTTAGTAAGGAACCAGTTGATACTTGATGATTGACTGAATACAGGGAGGTGGTAGAGAGGAAAGAGCCAAGGACTATAGTCATGTTGCTAATGTGGTAGGTGACACCTTCCATGAGGGAAAAGAGCAAAGAAAAGTATATAAAGAAGATTTTAAAACACCATGCATAATATACAAAGCCTCTTTTTCCTGTTGGAGTAGCTTTGTCACAGATCTTGAAATGACTAAATCCAACTCCATCGCTTTATATATGAGGAGTATTCAAAGCTTGAGTGATATTAGCAAGATCTCACAACTTGATTAAGGATGGAGCTGGAACTAGACCCAGACTTCTTGCATCCTATGTAACTCAACTCTTCACTATACATCTTTGCTTCTCAAAGTATGGTCCATGGACCTGGAAGCACCAGCATCATTGTGGATCTTGTCAAAAATGCAGATCTAAGGCCCAAATCAGATCTCCTGAACCTGAATTTGAATCTGCATTCAATATGATTCCAACATGATGTGTATACACATTAGAATTTGAGTCTTATGTTCTGTATCACATCCCTATTTTGTATGTAGAAGTCCAAAAATAAATCCACAAGAGATCATTTTTTATAGCCAAAAGACAAATACATTTATTTTCCTTTTTATTTTATATAACCCAGCACCATAAATCTCAATTCTGTGTTAAGTAAAAAGAACCATTCCTGGTCTTGCCAGGAGGCTCTTTTACTCTTGAAAAAGAAAGGTTAAGAATCTCAGCCACTTTTTCTGTGACAGCAGATGTAATTGAATATAGCTATGAGCTCAAAATACAATCAATCTATTTTTAACGACTTAAATTGTTCTTAAGGATAAAGATAACACAGTTGATCTCTTAGATGTTGCTGGCTTTGTAACTCATCCTTGACACCAATCTGATTTATTCTGGACAGACACCTTGTTCACAATTATTCATAGGAGGAAGGAGCATGTTCTTTGCTCTCAGAGGCTGTGGACACCAACCAAAATTTCTCTATTCTGCACAAAAAGCCTTCAGAATATATATGTATATCTTTATAAATGTATATATATATATATATATATTTATGTATATAATTATTTTCCATAGAAACTGGTTTGATTTTCATTCAGATAAACTTTTCAAACTTTCAGGTGATTTTTTGGTTTATTTTTCTATCTATGCATGGGGGTAGCACAAGTTTTTTTACTCATTTCTATATCTTGCCCCACCCTGGAAAATATTTCTTTCTTTTCTCTTATAATTTCCCTTTTAAAAATCTAATTCAGTAAATTTCTTCTGGTGTTCTAGTCTCTTACCTGAAAGTATCTGGGTCTTCATCAATACAACAGCTCAGAGGTTGTATTTCCATCACATAGGAATTCTGAAAGCAAAGCATAATCTTACTTATCTTGGTTCTTTAGGACCTGACAAATGTACTTTAACTCTACAAAGATTCTTGTAAATAAGTGACAAAAAGAAACCCAAATCGGGCTTCCTGGGTGGATCAGTCAGTTAAGTGTCCAACTTGGGCTCAGATCAAGATCCGGTGGTTTATGAGTTCGAGCCCCTTTTTGGGCTCTGTGAGTTCAAGCCCCTTGTTGGGTTCTGTGCTGACAACTCAGAGCCTGGAGTCTGCTTCAGATTCTGTGTCTGCTCCTCTCCCTCCCCCTCCCATTCTCATGCTCTGTCTGTCTCTGTCTCTTAATAACAAATAAACATTTAAAAAAATTAAGAAAAGAAATCCAAATGAGCAAGCTTAAGCAATAATGAGAGTTCATTAAGTCACAAAACCAAAATCTCCAGAAAGTGTTCTGACTGGGGAAGAGCCTGATTCAGTGGTTTAAACCCACTGAACCCATGTGTCTCTCTTGGCAGCATAATGGCTTCAATGTTTCCAAGGTCTCCGTCTTCATATCACACCACCAGAGAAAGAATCTCTTCTAATTGCCACCATGGAAGAGAGAGGAAAATCCTGTTTCCAAGATGCCAGGTAGCTGCTTATGTTTTAATTGGCTATGCTTACCCATCCCTGAATCAACCTTGGTGTCAAGGATATATGGATTATGTTAATTGGCTTAAGTTGACCTGGTACACTCTTTAAGTTAGGGGATGGTGGTACAACCCACCCATTTCACCTAGATATGTGCACTAAAGAGGATATGTGTACTAAACAAAATTTTAAAGTTTCCTGAGGGAAAAACAGCAACAAACTAAAAATCTAACCTCAAATACTATCAGCTCATACTGATTTTAGATGCTTTAACACAGACCTGGTCTTAAAATTCAATCTAGAAATGGTAAAAATTATTTCTTGGATAATTTCTAAGAAGGCAAAGCAATATGAAAATCTTGTAGTTCAAGAAAAAAACTATTCATATTTCTATATTTCTTCAAACTAATTTGTCCTCTCCTGGTCCATATTCCCCTTTACATGTAGATCTTCTTTTTCAAGAAGACATTTAACTCCCTCACTCATTTTGTTGTTGTTCTGGTCACAATGTGACTGAATCCCGCTACCCACGAATTTTGTTGTTTTTCTGAGATCTGGAGTTTGTTCAAATTTTCTGCTCAAATCTAACCTCAAATGTTATGTAATTGTTAGCTCATCCTTCTTCCACTTCAAAGACCAAATTGCAAATGGCAAAGGAACACTCTGCTTTGATCTTCATTTGCTTTCACATTCTCTGTTCCAAGACTGAACTTAATGTTTATCTAGAATCAAGTATGGACTCCCACCCCAGTTGTGCATCCCTTTCGTCTGGCAGTATATCAGTTCAATGTGGATTGAAAGTACTGGTTATATAAATCCAATAACAATGGTTTGTCCACTTAGATTTGTGGCCCTTAATGTTTATTGTTATCTTTCTTTTATTTAAATAGTGGTTAAACCCTGCTATCATTTACAGTGTTCAAAAACAGCTTCCTGCACAGGCAGTAAGCTCCTGGACATAGGTTTTGACAATGATTTTTTTAATCTAACCCCTAAAACAAAAAAAGATTACAAAAGTAAGTAACAAATATAACAAAACTAAGAAGAAACAAGTTGGTTTACATCAAACTAAAAAGCTTATATACAGCAAAGGAAACCATCAACAAAATAAAAAGGCAACCACTGAATGGGAGAAATTATTTGTAAGTCATATATATGAAAAGGGGTTAATATCCAAAATATATAAAGAACTCATATAATTCAATAGCAAACAGCAAACAAACAAGCAATTCAATTAAAAAATGGGTAGATCTGAATAGACATTTTTTCTAAGAAGACATATAGATGGTCAACAGATATATGGAAAGATGCTCAACATTATTAATCACCAAGAAAATAAAAACCAAAGCCATAATGAGACACTACCTGGTACCTGTTATACTGGCTAGTATCAAAAATACAAGGCAGGGTAACTTCTTGTCTGACTGGGTGGCTCAGTAGGTTGAGCATCTCACTCTTGGTTTTGGGTCAGGTCATGATTATGATTTTTTAGTTCAAGTTCCATGCCATGCTCTATGCTGTTGGTGTGGAGCCTGCTTAGTATCCTCTCTCTGTCCCTCTCCCTCTGCTCCTCTTGTACTCTCTCTTTCTCTCAAAAATAAATAGTTTAAAAAATAGTTTTTAAAAAGACAGGAAATAACAATTTTTGGCAAAGATGTAGAGAAAAGGGAACCCTTGTGCACTATTGGTAGGAATGTAATTCGGTCCAGTTACTATGGAAAAGAGTATGGGCATTTTTTAAAAAATTAAAAATAGAACTACCATATGATCCAATACTTCAATTTCTGAGTATTTATCCAAAGAAAATGAAAACACTAACTTAAAAAGATACACGTACCCCCATGTTCAGTGCAGCATTATTTACAATGGCCAAGATATGCCAACAACCTAAGTGTACAGCCTTTGGATGAATGGATAAAGAAGATGTGGCACACACACACACACACACACACACACAATAGTATTTAGCCATAAAAAAGAATGAAATCTTGCCATTTGCAACAAAACATAGTTAGAACATAAGAGCCTTTGCTAAGTGAGATAAGTCAAACAAAGACAAATACTATATGACCTATCCTTCTTACATGTGGAATCTTAACAAAGGTGTGTGTGGGGGGGGGGGGGGGGGGGGACAGAGAAAGAAAAACACCAACACGAACAAGACCAAGTTCATAGCTCATAGATACAGAGAACAGATGTGATTGCCAGAGCAAGGGGTGGGGAATGGGAGACATGGATGAAATGTTCTTGTTGTTTTAGTTTAAATAAGTTAAATATTGTAAATGCCATAAAAATAGTTGCTTGTTGTTTAGCTGGAAAGTCTATATTATTTATACCATTAAAGAGCTAGTGTATAAATTTTAAAAAATTAGTACGTAAAGCAGAGTCCTCTTAAATTATAGAGCAGGTTGTTTTTTTCTTAATTTATAGCTCTTCTAATTAGCTGCTAATGCAGTGACAGCTGTCAACTGCTGTAAATGCATTCTTAGTATAGATATGAATGATGTAAATGTCCATATATAAAGTTTCATGCTTTGCTTCATTCTTTGACTAATCCCAAAGAGCTAACAATGAAAATCCAATTTAAAAAATTACCACAGCATAACTAAGACTGTGTTCTACATGACAGCACTAACATATTTTAGATACTTTTAAAGTTGTAGAATTGGCTATTTACACCTAAAACATGTCAAATATTTTGACAGAGAGTGGTAGATATAGTTTTCTTAGACAGCCACACTCATTTTTGTCTCTACTCCTGGTTTAGACTCCATATATCAAGACATAACTTGCTACACCATCAAAAAGTACTATTAGCTTTACAAATATACTATAGACCATCCTCTGATCCTAAGAGGGTGTACTCTAGAGATGGAGTTGGGTCTCATTCTCTCTTTCTCAGTTACTTGCTGTGACTATATATAGCCTATAGCCTCTTTAACCTCAGTTGTTTTTGGTTTTGTTTTGTTTAGTTTTGTTTTGTTTTGTTTTGTTTTGAAATAAATGAACCAAGGCAAAAAGCACTTACTACAAGCCTGGGACAGAGTAGGCACTCATGAATGCAACTATTATCAGTGAATAAGTCCTCAGATATTCAACTTGGGCCCTTCCTAGANATATATGAAGACATTTACAGTTATTGTAAAGTAAATGTTTTGAGACAAGCATCTTTAGCACTTAAAAAACTTAATAACTTATTAGGGGCACCTGGGTGGCTCGGTCAGTTAAGGATCTGACTCCAGGTCAGGTCATGATTGCACAGTTCCATTTCAAACCCTGCGTGGAGCTCTGTGCTGACAACTCAGAGTCTGGAGCCTACTTCTAATTGTGTCTCCCTCTCTCTCTGCCCCTCCCCCCACTCATGCTTTATCTCTCTCAAAAATAAATAAACATAAAAAATTAAATTTAAAAAACTTAATAACTTTTTTAACATATCTGCCTAAAAATGTTGAAATTCTACCATATCTATGTTGCAAACCTAGACTTGTAACAATATGTAAATAAAGATTCATTGAAACACACCACACCCATTCATTTCCTTATCATCTTTGACTGCTCTTGTGCTATAAGAATGGAGTCAAGTAGCTTCAACAGAGAATACCAGGCCTGCAAAGCCAAAAGTATTTACTATCAGTCCCTTTGCAAAAAATGTTTGCCAACTCCTGAACTAAAATATTACTGAAGATAACTGAAAAGAGAGTCTAGAAGCATTTGACAGATTAGTGTAAATTACCTTCAAGATTCAGTTTAATGGCCTTCTTCTCATACTATGAAAGGACTTAATATAATTCTTAGAAGAAAGAACCTAAAAGAAAAGTATATTTACTTCAATATGGTTCATGCCATATATTATAAAATTCTGAAAGCAGAACTGGAGACAAGCACTTCTGTGCAGGCAGTTTATCTAGAAAGTGATCCCAGAATGTAGCAGTTGGGGATTAGAAGCATTAAAATTGGGTATGAGAGGAAAGATGTGTTATCCAGCTGCCAAGTGGCAGGGAAACTTGGCTCAATCTTGCAAAGACCCCTGAACAGCTATATAAAATGCAACTACACTGTCCACCTGAGTGATGGAAGAAGACAGCATGTCTATCACCTTCAATCTTTCATTGGGAAAGCTCCCTGAAGGGAGTTAACTGTCTTAAATTTCCAGGTTTGCACGTGCACCAGTGCTAAAAGATTTTCATATATATATATCCCTTAACTCAGCCACATAGAAAATCAAGGCTCAGAAAGTAAGAAACGCAGCACAGCTGTAGTAAGATGGGTGTGGTGCTATGTGGCTGCTTCAACATGAAGCAAGTTGCCTAGCAATGACAGGAGTAGAAGACAAGCCAAGAAGATATGAGACGGGGCACAGGAGGTGTCTAATATAGTAGGGGATATTTATTAAGTGTTTAGGCTCTGCAAATCACTGAGTGATAAATGCTTTCTCTGAATTATCCCATTAACTTTGATACCAACACAATCAGCTAAATAGGTTCTTTAACCACTCTTTATGGTTAAAGAAATTAATGAGGGAACTTAAGTCAGAGATAATAAATTATAATAACATTAATACTTATTTCCTAAAATCTTTTATATACTAGCTAATGCTGTGATTCCATTACTTGAATTGACTCATTTAATACCCATAATAAACATTCAAGGTAGGAGAAATTGTCATCTGTATTTTATGGATGAGGACATTGAAGTTTAAAGAGGTTAACCAATTTGCCTAAAGACATCTAGCTAGTAAATGACTTAGGGCTTACTTTGGACTCAAATCCAGGTCTCCTTGACTCTAAGTTCATGCCCTTAAGCCATTCCTTAATGTGATTTCCTAAATTTTTATAATTTCCTCTTTACCAAACACAAATGTATCATTGAATACATTTTCTGTTTGAATTTTTGTGAGCACTTTAATGAGTACTACTCTATAACTAGGCCAATGCTCAAACTAGACCAGCCAGTAAATAGGCTGAAAATGCCAATATGTTTATCAATTAATCAGTTATTTTAATCACCTTTTATTGATTACATGACTGGAGAATAGTATATATCCAAACTAAATTATAACCAGTAAATATGCTGGAGTCTTCGCCAAATCCTCGTGGGTTTTAAAATTTTCATTACTTAGCCTCCAGACAGTAGAAAAATGATCGAAGTAGTATTTAAAAGCACATTGATTCATTTTAAAGTGACTTCCATGGCAGAATGTACTATGGCTTTATATATGATGATGAGCAAAAGGCAATGTCCCAGGATGAAAAGATAAATAAGGTCTCACAGTAACCTGGGGCAATGAGAGTAACACTGAATCTAGAGTCAGAAGTCATGAGTAGTCCCACCACCCATGTGGCTGAAGACAAGTCCTTTAGCCTCTCAAAGTCAGTTCCCTACTTTTCATAATGAGGTACAGTATACCTGCTAGATTACATTAGGTTTGAATAAGATAATACACTTGAGAACACTCAGTAAACCTTAAATATAATGTAAATGTAAGCGATAACTAGCAACGTGGAAGTCTTTTGCAGCTGGGGGTTGTATGAGTGGCTGAGCTGATATCAAATACGCCTTATGATTCAGTAGTATTCCATTGTATATACACGTATCACATTTTCTCTGTCCATTCATCTGTGAATGGACACTTGGGTTGCTTCCATATCTTGGCTACTTGTTCTACTATATTACTAGATTCTACTACATTACTATATTCATTCTACTATACTACTACTATTCTACTCTGAAGTATGTACTCAAAAGAATTAAAAACATATGTTCACACAAAAACTTTTACATTAATGCTCACAATACCATAATAGCCAAAAAGTGGAAACAAATAAAATGTCCATCAGTGGATGAATAGATTAGCAAAATGTGGTATGTGCATACAATGGGATATTATTCAACTATAAAAGGAATGAAATACTAATACATGAATAAAACTTGAAAACACACTAATTGAAAGAAGCCAGACTCAAAGGCCACATAATGCATGTTCTTTTATATGAAATATCCAGAATAGGCAAATCCATAGAGACAGAAAATTGATTCATGATTTCTGGGGGCTGGGTGGAGGGAGGGGGTGGGAAGTGACTGCTTTGCTAGGTACAGTTTCTTTTAATGGTGATAAAAATGTTCTAATCTTAGATTGTAGTGATAGTTTCAAACCTCTGTGAATATGATAAAAAAAAAACACTGATTTGTACTCTTTAAATGAGTAAATTATATAGTATATGGATAATGTCTCAATAAAACTATTTAAATTTTTTAAATGTACTTATGGTAACTGAATAAAATCAACTGATTTTTTCTATCAAAAATGATGCATCTACAGTAATAAATTCAAGAGCCTAAAAACACTGAACTTTATAAACTACCAGGGAATATGTTAAGACTCTGGATGACAGTGATTACTACTTATATTTCAGTAGGATATTGGTCAATATCTTGCTCCTTGAGAACATTAGCATTTCTGGCCAAGGAAATAATTAGTGATGTGTCTTGAATAAAATTTAAATATGCATATGACTTTGGGACAATTTTTGAAGGTTTTATAAAAATAAATGTTTCAGGAACACATAGGTAGGTGGCCAGTCAATAAGTGTCTGTCTCATAATTTTGATTCAGGTCATGATTTCATGGTTCATGGAATCGAGTCCCACACCAGGCTCCACACTGACAAGCCCAGAGCCTGCTTGGGATTCTCTCTTCCTCTCTCTCTGCACCTTCCCAGCTCTTACTCTCTTTCTGTCTCAAAATAAATAAACAAACTTTAAAAAAATAAAAAATAAATCTTTCAGTTAAATTAATGACCAAAACTTATGCTAATTACAATTGCAATAGATAACTAATCATCTCCTCCTCTCTCTCTGCCCCTCTCCCCTACTTGTGCTTTCTCTCTCAAAATAAATAAAAACATTTAACAATTTTGTTAAGTGGGTGGATCTCATGTTAAATGTTCTTATCACATAAATACACAGATGATATAGATGATAGATAGATTAAAAGATAGATAAAATAAACCATACCCAGAGAAGAGCAGTGCCCAGCTCCTGCAAGAGAACCAATGGACAGGTGAATTAGAACTTCTCCTTTGCAAGCTTAGGATTTCTTGATTCCTGTGTCTGAAGTTTAAAAGGAAAAGTTTGTTCCCACTAGAGCTCCAGGACAAAGAAGAAATGACCTGCTTGCTCTCTATCTCAGAGCAAGTCAGCAAGCTACAGAGAGCCGGAAGGGAAGTATCATTGGCTGAAATAAATTTTATGTGATGTTATTGCAAAGAAGATACATGCTGATTGTAACATTGCTCTTGATTCTTTTGTCAGACTGTCATTGCACTTCTTTTCATTAGTTATTTCATTCCTTCTGTCCTTTTTTTTTATATATATAGTATATTTTGCAAGGACCCTGGCCTCCTTCATTCTATATTCTACTAGGTTTGAATAGAGGCCTCTGGTGATAGATTTCTGTAGAACAATTGCAGTGCTAACTGCTACAGTATTTCTAATCACCCCACCTCAACACACACACACACACACACACACACACACAAACACACACTCAAACAATAAGATACAACTTTCTGTTGTGGTAAAAAAACACTGTGATATCTATCTTCTTAACACATTTTTAAGTGTATGTACAATATTGTTAACTTTAGAGCAGTGTTGTACAGCAGAGCTATAGAAATCATTCTCCTTGCATAACTGAGACTTTGTTCCCATTGATTAGTAATACCCCACTCCATTTTCTCCTCAGTTCCTGGCAACTGCAATTCTACACTTGAATTCTATAAGTTTGACTAATTTAGATACCTCATATAAGTGAAATCTTGCAGTATTTATGAAACATTATTCAGCCTTAAAATAGATGGTCATTTTGGGGGTTTGTATTTTGTTGTTTTTACTTTGAATTAATTTTCCAAAATTTAAAAAATTAAATATTTCACTCACAAAAAAAGAGATTTCTATCTTCTCTTGAAATATTGGTAGCTTTATAACACTAGTCCATATTCCAGGATGATAACAGCCCATGACAGCTGAGAAGGGCTTGCCTTTACAGAGTGGATGAGTACTCTTAAGTATACCATAGTCACCTCCTAACCCACTTTCTTCTACCTTTCCCAGATGGTCCCTGTAATATGAAAGTTTGGTAGCTCTTGGTTATTAAACCTTATTTTCATCTCCAGAAACTATGTCTCTTTGTCTGAGTGATCAGCCTCCAAGAAAAAGCAAAGTTAGCTACATGCCTATTTGTCCTCTGCCAAGGACAAAAGCTTCTCTATGCCACCCACACTGACTTGGGTCCCTTTGATAAAATATGAGGAACTACAATGCACTAAAACATAAGTTACATGAAGTCAAGGGTTTCTGTTTTCTTCACTAATGTATCTTTGGTGCCTAAAACAGTGCCTACACATAGAAGCTACACATTAAACACTTGTCAAATGACTGAATAAACCAAATTCACATGGCGTCTATAGATCTTCCAACTTCTTGAGATCAGAAAGAGATAGTCCAGTCATCTAAAAGGGTCTAGACCATTTTATTTCCATAAGAGAAAGGTAATCATTAAAGCAATGGGAAGTTAAACCACTAAAGTTCAAGTTCCAGTTTACCACTAACAGCTGTGTGAGCTTGAACAGGCTACTTACTCTCTCTATACCTCAATATCTTTATAAGGTGGGATTTACCTCATACAGTCATGGAGTTAGATGAGATAACCTACATAAAGCATTTAGCAGAATATTTAGCACATAGTACAGGCTTGATAAATGCTAGGTGTTAATGTTGTACCTTGAAGTTCATTTCAGAATAGAGGCTAATAACTTGTTTTGTCTGGACCAAAGAACTTATATAACATAGTAGTGGGTGATAATGCTAGATAGAGCCAAGTAGTGGGCTCAGAATTCAATGCTAAGGAGACTAAGCAGCGAAACACATAAGCAATGTGCTTAAGCAGAAAAATTTAATTTCCCCCCAACTATGCATTAGAAAGATTAATCTGTTAGTGGCAAACACTATGCCTGGGCTCAATATATACCAACACATAAATTCCAGATTTTCCTTTCACATATTTTCTTGTCACATATATAGAAATTCTTCTTCTTTTCTTCAGTTTGGGAAGTTTATTCGAGTTCTAAAAGATTAATTAGATTTAGGATTTGTAAATTAGGCAACACCAGGAGTTGTGTTCCCTCCCTCTGAGGCTGAATGATCTGTATCAGCGCTTCTCAGAATAATACAACAATCAAGGAAGGAAATTCCAGCCACTTGCTTTGCTCTCCATGGTACTTATGCCTTTCAAAATAACAAGCCCTTGTGACCAAGAGGTCACCTGGAAAGCTATCTTGGGAGCTCTTCAAAGTCAACATTCTGAGCATGTTTCTTTATGACACAAAGAAAGTTGCTAGGGCAACATACTGTTTTGAGGCTGTTTTCAAGCACTGTTCCACTGGGACTCTCTCCATTCATGAGTGGAAAATCCAGTTAGTCTTTAGTTTTGGGGAAATTCACTTAATCTTTCATTTTGGGCTATTTCTCTAGAACTAATAAACAACATTTCCTAGAGTGTTAAAATTATTAAACAGAAGGTATCTTAAGAGATCTTTCCAGCCAAATACTCAAAGGAGGAAACCACTTAATAGCATCCTGAGAGGTGATCTGATTTTGTGAAGACAATGGAATTATTTTAATTTTACTAGCAGATCATTAACCTTACATTCATTAGCCATATAAATATATGTATATAATACATAAATGCAAATATAAACGAAGTATCTACGTTATCCCTGGTCCTAGTGATATAGTATTGCACAAACGCAAATATAAATGAAGTGTCTACTTTATCCCTGGTCCTAGTGATATAGTATTGCACAACAGAAACGCTATAGTTGTCAACATGGGACTTATATATTAGCCCACCCTCTATGTCACATACAATGTTTAATACCTTTGGAATCTGTATAGAATAAAAGTTAACAATTTGAATTCCAGAGTCATAGAGACCTAGGGTAGAATTCCATGCTAGTTATATTACTTAATTAGCCAAATTACTTAATTTCTCTAAGCAGCAACTAGCTACTTTATCAGTAAAATGGAGAAATAATAGAACTTATCTCATAACTTGTTTTAAGAATTAAATGAGGTAGTGCATGTAAAATGATTACATCATGTCAGGGACCCAGCAAGTGCTCATTATATGTTAGGTATTATGACAAATATTGTGACAATTGTAAAGATCCACTATTCACTCATTCTTAACTTTTTCAGTAATAACTCATTATAGTAATAGATTTCATCCTTACTCCTACTTACCTGTTCCTATACAACCATCAGTTATATTAACTCTTAAACTTATCTGGCCATGAACAAAAAATAAATGAAATAAAGAATAGCCATGCTTTTGGAATTGATAGAAAGGCAGTAGATCCAATCTATAAACTTGGCTTCATCAATATTATCAAACAGCTATAAAGCATAAGGTAAAGTAGTAAAATGATGGATTGCCTTAAGAGTTTTCCATTTTTGATTTGGGATAGGTAGTGATAACAAACAAATAAAATACATAACATTCAGTCATTTAGGCACTAGCAGTTATTACAAAGGCAAAAATAAAATTATCTATCCCTAAATAATTTTTCTGATTCTCAAAATACTATGTCAGTGAAAATTATTTTATTCATACTCAAAAATTGAACAATCTAGAAACCATAGAATAAGAAAATAATTTAGAGTAATCCTTACAGATTTCTATATTAACTTCATGGATTTGTTAATTGTAAATACATTTTATTATTGTATTCATAAATGCTGTACTTTTTTCTGAGGATCTTTCACCCATTTAATGCCAAACACCATGGGGGGAAGACTAGTTTACAAGTAGATAAAAAGTGGCCACCTATACTGCATGGTTTTAGAGGCACATATCATGTTTCTCCCTTGCTTACCTGGACCTTAGGCCAATTCCTTTAGTTATTATTTGAAACTCAAATTCTCATGGGAAAGGTGAACATTCAAGCTACATCAAGTATTTATATAAATTTATTACCATGTTAATATGTGATTGTATACTCATTAGCCAAGAAACAAATTGTACTAAGGATTAGAAAGAACACTGAAAATCTTGCACTTCTCCCATGCAAAAAATAACCATTGTCAAAGTTTCATATGTAAGCTTATATCCACATACATATACTTTCTCCTTTATATAAATGGGGCTATATTATACATATTGTTCTCAAATGTATTTTTTAAACTCGCACTGAATTTTGATGGCCTTTCTTTGTGTGTAGATTTACTCTTATTTTAATAGCTGCATACTACCCATGTTTTATTTAACCATTCTTTTCAGTGGTGAACATACAGCTTATTTACAGTTTGCAATTATTCGCTTTTGTAAGAATGTTTAAATGAATGTTTATTCATTATTCATGTATATATTTGTGTACATGGGTGAATATATTCTTAGACAAACTCATATACTGCAGACATAAAACTGCAATAATAATACTTAGATAAATTATGCCAAATTACCCTCCAAAAACATTGCACCAATTTACAATCCCACTGTATCTGTTAGGAATTCTTTACAAAAACTTCAAATTAAAAGTAATCTAAATAAATGATGGTTTATTTGTCTCACAAAGTAGTGTGTGGGTAGTTGCTGGCATTTGTTCAATAACCTAAAAATATTATAGCTGCATATCTTTGAGTTCCTTGACCTTTCCCTTATGATATGATGAAAGCCATTCCTCCAAGTATCATGTCTACATTCAAAACATAACAGAGACAGAAGACATTTACTACAATTCTGCTTTCTTATCAAGAAGTACTCACTTTCCCATATACCTCCAAAGAATATACCCCCACAGACTTTTTTAAAATATGTTTATTGACTAGACTGTGTTATATGATCACAACAGCTGCAAAGAATGCTGGGAAAATGAGAATTTACACTTCTAGTCTCTAAATTGAGATAGGCAGCAGAAAGTGATAGGAAATGGGTATAGGTTAGCAAAATATCAGTGTTTGATGCCCAGAAGTGACTGCAAATGTCAATTTTATTCCATCCTTGCTAACACTAGAAAACTCAAGCTCCTTACCCAGCTGATGGGTTACAAAAAGACATATCTATTTTTTTTTTTATTTTTTGTCATTTACCTACTAATCTATGAGGTTGAACATCTTTAAATATTTTTATGTTTTTGGCCAATTTTAATCGTCTTCTGTAAATTTCCAGTTTATGCCAATTGTTCATGAATTGCTCATCTTAATATACTCAGGAGTAGGGTAAAATATATGAGCATAGCATGGGGATAAGTTCCTGAGCTAAGGGAAAAGAATAACCAAATAGTAAGAACCATAAACTAAAAGGCAAGACACTGAATATAAACTTCAAGAGCTTCCTTTTTAAGGTCCATCATTGCATTAAAAAATAATAGTTTTCTTGAGCAACTCCACAACCTCAGAGAGTTAAGAGGGGCTGGATAGGTAAGGTAATATTCCAAGAATTTTTTTTAAAATAATAAATAGCCAGATCAGGTGCCTTATACTTAGCTGATGTTCAGAATTACTTAAGGAACATATTCATATACTCAATATTCCTGATTCCCATTTCTGAAAGTTACATTCATTTTTTTCCCCCATAGCAAATTTACATCCACTATTAGTAGTTCACCCTCAGGTTGGTGCAGGGAAATCATCAGTACAGATGGGGTGGTTTCTTTCCATGGTGCTGGCAAGGATGTGGAGAAACGGGCACCCTCCTACACTGTTGGTGGGAATGTAAACTGGTACAGCCCCTCTGGAAAACAGTGTGGAGTTTCCTCAGGAAACTAACAATAGAACTCCCCTATGACCCAGCAATNGGGGGAAAGGGGGAGAGGCAAACCATGAGAGACTCTTGAATGCTGACAAAAACTGAGGACTGATGGATGGGGGGGAGGGGGGAGGGGCATGGAGGAGGGCACTCGTGGGGATGAGCACTGGGTGTTATGTGGAAACTAATTTAACAATAAACTATTTGTAAAAAAAAAAAGATTTACTGGCCTAATCTGCCTTATTTTTTTAATCTTATACTTTACAATTAAAATTAACTTTTCCCAAATCACCTAAAGATTTTAAGTGGGAGAATATCCATGTAATTACAATAGTTCCCTTAATCTGACAGCGTGCAGAGGTTAAGGGTGTAGATTCTGGAGCTAGACTGCTTGAGTTGAAAATCCAACCCCAATGTTTACCATCTATGTGAATTTAGCTAAAGCTATCATCTTCTCTCTGTCTCATGTTCCTTTTAAGCAAATTGGGAGTAAAAACAATGTATATCATATTTATTGATTGTTTTACATATTTAATGAATTAATGCCTGTAGAAATTCCTGTAAACTTGTTATGTAATAAGCATTCAAAAATTTAGCCATAAACTCCATTATGTTTCCTACTACACATTACAGACAACAATCAGCAAATTATTAAACTCATGCCTTTACATGCCATCCCTTTATATAACATAAATACAAAGTACATAAGATATGTCTCAATTACAATAAAATTTTAGTAACCTTTGAGACTATAATATATACTTATGAAACAAGGATATTCTCTGTTGTTTACTGCTAATGCTTGCCACAATAATTCTATTGATTATCTATTTCTGTAAAACAAACTATCCTAAAGCTTCATAGCTTTTAAAAAACAGTTTATTATTTTCCATAATCCTGGCTATTGGTTGAGCAGTCTCACCTGGGATCACTCATGAATGCAGTCTGCTAAAGAATCAACTGAGGGCTAGACTCTGCTGAGATATCTGGGACATCTGGATATCTCCTCCAACTTTCATCATGGCATGATGATCTCAGGGCATCATTCTGAGAGTGTGAAAACAAAACCTGCAAAGTTTCATATGATCTAGTTTTAGAAGTCATCTGCAACATTCTTTAGGTCAAAGTAAGTCACAAGGCCAGCTATGTAAAGTTGGAAAAACTAGGCTCCACCACTTGAAGGGATTAGCTCCAGAGTTATGTTGCAAAACAGGAGGAATTGTTGCAGCCATGTTTGAAAATGATCTATTTCATACACCGGTGTTACCTGTTGTTATTACTAATATTGTAAATGAGTGAAATGGGAAAGGGTAGGTTACTTTTCTCAGCTCTTTTTTATGTATCATGAAAATTTTATTTTGACCTTATAACTTTTCTCTGAAGAGATAAAATTAAATGTGGATTTACAGATGAGGAAACAGTGTTAGAGAAGTTAACCTGTTACCATTCCTTGGCATCCAATAGAAAATGCCCCTTCATAGAATTCTGTCTTAAACTGTTGGGCACTGCAGTAACAGGTTCTTGGTTGTTTATACTTAAAGTAACCAAAAAATCTTATTGGAGAGAAAAGAGCAAGCAGATATTGTAAACAAAAAGGCAAATAAAGCAGTTTAGGTTATTTTTAGATAAGTCAAGTATGTTGGGAATGATAAATCTCAGTAGCCCAGGAATATGGATATGGGAAGAATTGCCTTGGTTTGCACAATTCATCTTCACTGGATAATTTCCACTCTCCACACCAACCATGCATGTTCCCACCCCACCCCAACTCCATTATAAATTAACTTTCTATGCACATATATTAAAAATTGGGGTTATAAAACCATTACTATCAGTCTCAAAGATCTGAAGTCTTAAGACTCATAAGGGATTCAGAAAGATTAGATGTTTGTTGATAAAAACTTCATGTTCTAATTAAGAATTGGCTTTTCTCAGAATCAACTGGCTCTCAAGGACTCAGATGTTAAGGCAATTCACTGTGGAAAGAGAAGTTGCAGAGATCTTGGAGCTTATAAATGCTAATAACATATTTTCACCAGAGAGTATTTGCCATGGAGTTGAATAAGTATGCTGCTGAAAAAAAGAAAGAAGAAGAAGATTGGTTTTAATTATTCAAATGGTCTGTTGGAAATAACAAATACAGTATTTAAGATACAGCCCTGTATGTCACACAGGCAGGGTAAAATTAATATCATTTATGTGCTAAGCCAAAGAGGAAAATTAGTGATAAAAACTTTTGGTCCTGTCAAAAAGACCAGAGTGATGTTCTGACGGGGGAGGGAGTTCATAAAGTCCCCTACTCTGAAATTCTTTGGGACAACAATCACCTCAAATACATGGATATTTCAATGCCACAGAGGCCAAACTGTGTTAATTATTATGCAGTAGAATTAAATAAATGGAAACCACACTGGAAAAGAAAGATAATTTATTTTCAGTCATGAGAGATGTCTAGTGTCTCTTGGGAATGGAATTACTTAGAAAAACAAATGAAATTGAATATGGTAGCCTTATGATGTTTAATTTAGACCTATAATTTAATTGAGTCGACTGATACCCAGCTTATTCAGCCACTTGGGCACACACGGCTCGAGTGGCAGTTGGTCAATTTTTCCACACCACTCTTGTTCAGAAAAGGATCCTATTCAGAGTCTCTGAGTCTCCCTTTTACAACTCACCAAGCTCATTTGATGCTATATTTTGTGGATGCAATTAACTAGCATTAGAAAACCCTGATTAAAGCATTATGATTAATTCAAGCATATTCATTTCCACTTCATCAGTTCTGTTCATTTGAATCTGTACTCAATGCCTCGTTTTAGCCACTGCTCCTTTATTTAAATAAAAAATCAAAATATCTTCTCCATGCCAGTACCAGAGAAAGAGAATACTGGGGAACCATGGGGTTGTATTTTGATATATTTGCATGTTCTTCCAGAGCTGGCTGGCTTTACATTTATTTATGCTAAAAACATTTTTAGACTTGAGTTTTATATCAAATATGAATTTCAAAGAAACTCTAAGCAGCACATTTCTCCCTCATTGAAGTATCAGTATCAAAATGATACTTGATGTCCAAGGAACTCATAAAGTCTTCAGTTTCCTTTGACTAAGCGCATAATTTTCTACTCTCAGAAAATGTTTAAATTCTCTATTTCCACATCTTTTTCACAAGCACTCTCTTCTGATTTGACTGTTTCCCCACACCCAGCTTCTTCTCTCTTTCTTAATGGTCTTTCTATTTCCATATTCCTTAGATTTCTTCATTAAAGTTACTCTTCATCTGTATGTTACCATCTATCCCCAGTGAAGAAGGTAAATTTGTCTACTGATAAAGTACTGAAGACTTAACTAAAAATGGATCTGTTGAGATGACCTTGAAAAAATAAAGAATCCAGAAGATGAGCTCACCTGCTAACAAATTCATGATAGGAAAACTTTAGCCATATTTCTCATATATATTAATCCCTTACTAATTTCCTGACACCAATGTGCCATGATAAACCACATTTAGATTGGCACATGTTTGTTACATTCTTTGAACATGTGGCATTTTGAGAAGCCAATAACTGACAATACTGTGTAGATTATGCTCGGGGCATTTTAAACACTGAAGAAACTGTTCACTCAGAATTTACTCCTCCTAATACTACTATTAACTCTCCACTTCTACCAAAAGATTTGAAATGATTGAGGGAGGAAATTATACCAGAAAAGTGGCAAAGTTGAAAATTGGCCTGGTCATGACCACACACCCTGATATGTGCTTCTAAACATCTAGAACATTTTAGTAAATAGATAAGATAACTATTGCATCATATTGTCACTTTGCAATTTCTGCTAGTTCCAGAAATGGAAACAGACCATAAAAAGAAAGCAGGTTGATAACCATCAAAACCATAAAACCCAATTAAATAGACCATCTGAAAGTGATTTCAAGAAAGTTTAGAGATACATTTCAAAGGCATATGCTTATATGTGTGAGACAGGGGCAAGAGTGCTCAAAAGACTTTTTCACTTAAATAACTATTATTTTTAAAAATCTTATTTCTATAATTCATGTACCAATATGTTTGATGCCATTGAACATGATAATCTATGTTGTAAAATGTTAAGGTGTTGCTAGGCGTGTTGAATTTCTCAGTAGAAGGCTATATTGTCCCCAATCACCTATATCTAGCATCTTGAAGGAAAGCAAACATTTTTGTTAGGCTAAAACACATTGCTATCAAAGAGGTAGTATTATATAATTTTATTACATGGTATTATGTTTATGTACTATAGTACATCATGGAGTGAGACGGAAAGAGGGGCAGGGGGAATTGTTATAAACTGATTGGAATATATTCATAAGATTAATCAGTTATTATCCACTCCCATGCAGGAGTGAGTTTCTGAGAGAACATTGGGCTAGAAGAGAGTTCAAACTCTGCCTCTTAATTCTCCAAATGGCCTTTAGTAACAGAATGATTCTGAATAGCAACATTCTTATCTGGAAATGGGCACGCATGAGATAGACTTAAAGTCCCCATGAACATCATCATAGAGATCTAAATGAGAAAAGAGCTGTAAAGTATTTTATAAAAGTTCAGCATGCTCTTCTCTTACATGAGTTCTAAAATCAATATAGGAAATGAAAATCAGTTAAAGTCAAAATTACCTGTGGGGAAAAATATCCTTGAAAATTTTCTTAAAATATAGGATTTCTGGTAGCTTTGCCAAAATTAGCAAAACAAGCAAACATACACTATAAAAAGTTTTCTGTTAATCTGCAGTTCAACTTTAATCAGGTATCTTGTATTTTATTTGGCAACCCTAATTCATGGCCATCCTCACATGCCATAAGAGAGCTAATGCAATCACCTCTAGTCCAATATAGGTGGCTTTCCTCCAGTCTTGGAATGGATCTATTTCTTCACTGGAGACCCAGATGGAGAAAATTGACCTAAGACCCAGACTGTAGGAAAAAATTTCACCTTCAAGTAGCAGACTCATACTCAGTGAGGTGAGGACTTATACACAGAGACACATAAGACCTGAGAGGAAAATAAAAGCAAATTTATTTCTCTTGCCTCCTTCTCTCTTTAGTGAAAATGCTTAATGATAGAAGGGAAGATTGAGCTACAGTTTTTGTTGTGTTTTGATTTGGGCAAGTCAGTACAAATTAATATAAGCTAAGGGTTGTATAAAGTGCTATACAATATGAGAAAACACTATTGTAGTACCTACTAATCAGTAACCTTATGTGTAACTTCCAAAGGAAGAGAAACTTGGTTTTAAACTTCAGACACATTTTGGTGACCTTTGGTCCATCTTGAAAGCCTCTCAATACCCTATCTAATAGTTTCATTCCAACAAACTTATAATTACCATCTGGAGACTTGCTGGCTCTGTACTTTGTGGCAGGATTTTATGATATAAGGAATGTTCCATGATGAACGTGAAGATCTTAACACATCCTCATTATCACAAAGTTGGAAAACGACATCAAGCGTTTCTCTTCATCACCCTGACAGCCTGCCATCAAGAATGAACCCTAGAAATAGAATTTTAATATACATATACCATGGAGATAGCAAAATGTCCTTTTCAGTCCCCAAGAAATTGATTATCAAGTAATCTATTAAAATCTACAAATAAGGTAGAATAAAATATCTTCATAAGGATGTTCACTACTACTGTCACGTGTTTAAAAAAAATCCCCTCTTTTGAAACCAAATTATTACAATTAAGGACTCATCCAAACATGGATAAAAGGTTATTAAAATTAATAGTGTAGCTATAGAAGAATACAAGATCTCTAATTTGTTAGATTTTTTGTAAAAATCTGAATTATTTTATTTAAATTTCAAAATATTTATTATACATTTTTAAAACCTTATTCTTGCATATTACCAAAATGGTTAATGTGTTCAATGTCAGATTTATTTTTGATTTGATTCTATTTATGTTGGCACATTCAATCTATTGTCAAAATATCTGCAACAGCTACAGTGGTTGCCATGTAAGGGAATCCCCAACAACTGAAAAGCTTCCATGATCTGAAAAGTGCCTTATTACCATTTCCATTCCAAAGTTAGTTAGGTTCCTGTTTCATCCCTGCCCAGTGAGTAAAGCGGCAAGTACCTGGAGCTATGTCAGTGTATTGTGAATAACGGGGTCACTTACAGCAGCTCCAGAAAGCATAAAGTTGTAGCTACACATTTCTTGAAATTCAACTAAGTTAAGTGATTTGCACCCTAACTGTTGGATTTTCCCAGGAACTAAATATATATAGTGAATTTCCCAGTATCTTTCAAATAGATCTTCCTTCCTCCCTCTCTCCTCTTTCTTTTTTTCTTTTTTTTAAGTTAATTTATTTATTTTCAGAGATACAGAGACAGCACACCAGCAGAGAAGGGGCAAGAGAGAAAGGAAAGGAGAGAGAATCCCAAGCAGGCTGTGCACAAACCCACGAAACAATAAGATCATGACTTGAGCCAAAACCAGGAGTCAGGCACTTAACTGATCACCAGCACTCCTCTTTTTTTCTTAATCAAGACTGTATCTATGCTATCAAAGGTATAGAAACCATAGGAATGAGTGATGATTGGCAAATTCAGGCATTAGAGAGAACCACAGGAGAGTACGCAGTGTAAATAAATGTCCTTTGTGCTGACATCAGGGCAGAAAAGCATATGCAGAAGGTGGAAGAAAGCAGGGTGGTTTCCATCTGGTGGAAATCTCCTTTCTTTTCCTCATCATTATACAAATCCCCAGGTCTCAGAAAATGCTGATTTTGAGTTGTTTTGATGTCCTATTTCTGCTTTATAAAACTTCCTCTACCTATCCTTCTGCCTCTGTGCAAAGATAATTGATAAACCAATCATTGAATCAGAAATAAGAGTATGTTGCTTTGAGCTCATCTTCACTTCTCTGGACCTTCCATTCATATAAAATGAGGAGGTCCAGAGGAGGTCCATATAAAGAGGAAGGGAGGTGCTTGAGTGTCTCCCAAATTCTCTTTCATATCTAACATTCTCCAAAGAAAATTGTTAAAGGTGGTTCAAAATTATAAGCTCTACTCTCTGAAATGTTTGAGACTAGATGGTGTAATAGACGAGAAAACATTTTAGTAGATGCAGAAATAAGCCTGTGGATATAAATCAAAACAGTACTTTTTCTTTTTCAGGAAGTATGCCAATGTGATCAGAATGCTGCTAAAGAGCCAGTAAGGTTCAGGGTGCCTGGATGGCTCAGCTGTTTAGGGATCTGACTTGAATTTGGCCCAGGTCATGATCTAATGGTTCATGAGATCAAACCCCTGCATTGAGCCCTGCGCTGAGAGCACAGAGACTGCTAGGGATTCTCTCTCTCCTTTTCTCTCTCTCTCTCTCTCTCTCTCTCTCAAGAATAAATAAAGAACGACTAGGACCTCATCAGGATAAAAAGCTTCTGCACCGTGAAGGAAACAATCAACAAAATTAAAAGGCAACTGAGGGAATCAGAGAAGATATTTGCAAATGGCATATCAGATAAAGGGTTAGTATCCAAAATCTATAAAGAACTTACCAAACTCAACACATGAAAAACAAATAATCCAGTGAAGAAATGGCAGAAGACACAAATAAACACTTTCCAAAGAGGACATCCAGATGGCCAACAGACACATGAAAAGATACTCAGCATCACTCAGCATCAGGGAAATACAAATCAAAACCATATTAAGATACTATCTCACATCATTCAGAGTGGCTAAAATTAACAACTCAGGAAACAACAGATGTTGACAAGGATGTGGAAAGGGGAACCCTCTTGCACTGTTGGTGGGAATGCAAACTGGTGCAGCCGCTCTGGAAAACAGTGTGGAGGTTCCTCAAAAAATTAAAAATAGAATTACCCTACAACCCAACAATAGCACTACTAGGAATTTATCCAAAGGATACAGGAGTGCTGATGCATAGGGACACATGTACCCCAATGTTTATTGCAGCGCTATCAACAAAAGCCAAATTTGGAAAGACCCCAGATGTCCATCAACTGATGAATGGGTAAAGAAGATGTGGTTTGAATATTCAGTGGAATACTATTTAGCAATGAGAAAGAATGAAATCTTGCCATTTGCAACAAGGTGGATGGAACTGGAGGGTATTATGCTAAGTGAGATAAGTCAGTCAGAGAAAAACAGATATCATATGTTTTCACTCCTATGTGGAATTTGAGAAAC
Source organism: Crocuta crocuta (assembly GCF_008692635.1). Lineage (NCBI taxonomy): Eukaryota > Metazoa > Chordata > Mammalia > Carnivora > Hyaenidae > Crocuta > Crocuta crocuta. The sequence goes on along the minus strand of NW_027532679.1, from coordinate 5,968,153 downwards.
TTAACAGAAGACCACTGGGGAAGGGAAGGGAGAAAATTAGTTTCAAACAGAGAGGGGGACAAACCATAAGAGACTCTTAAATACAGAAAACAAACTGAGGGTTGATGGGAGGATGGGAGGGAGGGGAAAATAGGTGATGGGTATTGAGGAGGGCCCTTGTTGGGATGAGGACTGGGTGTTGTATATAAGCAATGAATCAGGAGAATCAACTCCCAAAGCCAAGAGCACACTGTATACACTATGTTATACAGCTATGTTAGCTAACTTGACAATGAATTATATTTTAAATATATATATGCAAATACAGATAAAAATTCCACTATCCAGAGACAAAAAAATAAATAATAAACATTAAAAAAAGAATCAGTAAAGTTGAAAGTTTCCACAAGAACCTTCTTTTCTCACAAACCAAACATGATGCCATATCTTAGTCTGAAGTAGTTGATCTTATTTTCTCAGCAACATAGCCACCAAAAGGTGTGTGTGTGTGTGCACGCATGCACGTGCATGTGTTTGTGTGAGAGAGAGAGAGAGGGAGAGAGAGAGAGAGATTAAAATTTACTGATGAGGTTTTTTGTTTGTGAATTTACTTTCATCACATCTTAATGAATCAAGAGTCTCAAATGACTCAGAATCTCCTTGGCCAATTTACTTCTCCACTCCTCAAACTTGTTTTACACTGCAGTAGTCATTTAATGTTTAGTAAAAACATTTATACCTTTTGCCTTGCAATTGTTGATTTAAAGTGTGCAAACTTGAAAAACCATCTACTTTATAAATGAATGCTTCAAGATTCTCTTGATTATTAAACTGAAAAAATTTACCCACTTTAGTTCCTTTCTCTTTGTTTTGTGATCCATCTTATTTCTTCTGAAGAAAAGCAAATTCAATCCCTATGCTTACACTCACCAGCTCCTTCTGCCGGCTAAGGCAGAAAATAATTATGTGAAAGATGAGGCCTTTAGTTATAATTTTTTCTAAAAAGACTGGTATTCAAAATATGCTTTAAAATTATTTCTAAGTAGCCCATTTTACACACTAAAATATTTTAAAAAGAAACTCAAGCAATGAAGTCTATGGGTGAATTCAGAAAACCTAGAAGCCATGATCAGGTTACCCACTCTAATCATGTAGCCTGTTAACAGCTTCGCCTCATGTCTAGTCAGCTTTCCAAGTCAATCACATATGCACTAAAACGTTTATATATCAGGCTGAAATATTTTAAATAATTATCTTATCATGAATCACTTTGCAAATTAATATAATTCCAGACTTCATCACTCTAAAACTTCTTATGACACCTTTATAAAATCGCAAAATGACAAAACCATGAAGACACTTATTTTCTTATTTTAAGTAATAGTTAAGGAAAGAATTAGGTAAACTTCAGCCTCACAAACCTCACAGTTGATGAAGTATATTATATATTCTGTATATGTTGGAATGTCCCATTTAATAGTTGAAGTAAGTGAGCCTTTTCAAGATTAGCTAGCTACAACCTTTCAATCCCAAACTTCTAGCAAACAGAACATTGCCAGATTGTGTCCTATGTAGTCATCATCACATTTTAAATGATTATGAAATAAATGGGTAATACACATTTTTTTAAATTTTGAGTTACTTTTAGTTTAACTGAACTGTTTTCAAGCAAGACCTCTCTGGTAAGATCTACTATTATATGAATGGATTTTTTTTTTTTTTAGTTTTTTTTATGTTGAAGATTGAATGTATACACAAAATAATATTTATAATATTTTGCAAATTATGTAAAATAATAATGATTCAAACACCTATATACCCATCATGCATTTAAGAGTCAAAACATTACAACTGCATATAAGCACTATTTTATTTTCCCCTTCACAACTACCTGAGTTAATCATTGTCCTGAATTTCACTTCTATTCTATGACTTTATATTTAAAATTTTTGCCCTGTATGTACATCACCAAACAATATTTAATTTTTAATGTTTTTGAAATTGATGTATATGGAATAATATTGTAGGAATTATTTAGTAATTCATTCTTTTATCTCCATAGCATATTCTTGAGATTTATCCATGTTGACGGATAACTGTAACTCATTTATTTTCAGTTCTGTCTAGAATTAATTTAATAGACACCATTTAAGTTTTCCATTTTCTTTTCAGTCAATCTGTGGTGTTTCTACGTTTCTCTGCTATTGCAATGAACATACCTGAGCATAATTCCTAAAACGCATATGTAAGATTTCTCCAACAATTACTGGTTTGTGGTAAAGAGGCATTTCAGATTCACAAAACATTGCCAAATTGTTTCCAAAGTAGTTGTGCTAATTTATATTATTAATAATGCCATCAGGATATGAGTGATCTCATTGCTTCACAATTTTGCCAATACTTGTGATGACGAACTTGTCAATTTGCCTGTCTGATGGGTGTAAAACAGAAGTTCATTGTCATTTCCCCTAGATGTTGAACATGTTTTCACATTTTTATCAGCCATTTTTGCTAGTTCTATAAAGTGTCTTTTAAATTCTTTATCAATTTCAATTGGATTATTTGCGTTTTTATTGTTAATTTGTAGAATTCATAACATAATCAGGAAAAAGTTACTTTATTACAAATCCCCTTACACCAACTAATTTGTATTTTAGCATTTCTTATATCTTTGATGAATATACATTTTATTGTTAATGAAGTTAAATTTGTCTGTCTTTTACAGTTGCATTTTTGTGATTTGTTAAGATCCTTACTTAGCCCTAGATTATAAGATATTCTTCTGGGGGTGCCTGGGTGGTTCAATAGGTTAAGACTCCGACTTTGGCTCAGGTGATGATCTCAGGGTTTGTGGGTTCCAAACCCACATCGGGCTCCGGGCTTACAGCTCAGAGCCTATAGCCTGCTTCAGATTCTATGTCTCCCTCTCTCTCTGCTCCTCCCCCACTTGCATTCTGTCTCTATCGAAATGAATGAATAATGAATAAATGGTAAAAAAAAATTTTTAAGATATTCTTCTCTATTTTCTCCTATAAGCTTTAACATTTACCTTTATTTGGTATGATGTGATTTGAGAGTTCACTGTTTCCTTATGGATAACAAACTGTTCCACCATTGTTTTTTGAATAATTCATTCTTTCCCCATGATGTGTAACTCCATTTTTGTCATAATCAAATTTCCTTATATGCAATCCTATGTCTGGACTTTTCTTATGTTTGATTGATCCATTTCTCATGCTCCACTATAATAGTGTTACGTGAAGACTTAAAGTTTAATTATAATTCTTCATTGCTACAAGTATAGTTGTCCCATTTCGTTCATCTTCAGAAATACCTTGGCAATCTTCTGATCCTTAATTCTTATATGTAAATCTCATAATCACCTTATCCAGTTCTATAAAACATGCTATTGGGATTTTGATTAGAATTACATTGGGGATGCTTTGGTGGCTCAATAAGTGTCTGACTTGATTTCAGCTCAGGTCATGATCTCATGGTTTGTGAGTCTGAGCCCCACTTCGGGCTCTGCACTGACAGTGCAGAGTTTGCTTGGGATTCTCTCTCCCTCTTTCTCTGCTCCTCCCCCACTAGTGCATGCTCTTTTTCTCTCAAATAAATAAACTTAAAAAAAGATAGTACATCACATTAGGTCAATTTGAGAAGCATTAATGTCTTTGTGATATTTAGTTTCTAATTCATGGACATGGTATACCTCTCCATTTACTTATGTCTTTCTTAATGTCTTTGAATGAAGTTTTTACTTTTTCCCCATAATGGGCTTTACATCTTTTCAGATTTATAACTTAAGTTTATTATCTCCAGGTAATATCCAGGTAAGTGATACATTTTTAAATTATGTTTTCTGTATGTTGGAAATGTAAAGAAATTTATTTGGAATTTGATTGTTTTTTAAATACAGTAATCACTAAATGCTTAAGTTCTAATAATATATCTGTATGTTCCTTTCGGTTATGTAGACAATTTTATCATCTGCATATATCTTTGTCTTACTTTTAGAGCTTGAACTACCAATATAATGTTGAACAGAACATTTTGCAGTATTTTTCTCTTTTTCCCTAATCTTAAAGGAGTGCTTAACATATCTCATCATTATAAATAATGCTTGTTATAGATATTTGTGCAGATGACCTTATCAAGTTAAAAAGTTCTTTTGTATTTTTAGCTGTTATATTTTTTTCCCTCATCTGTGGAGGTTAAATTTTATGGAACATATGTTTTAATAATATAAAGGATTTTTTCTCTTTAATATTTTGATTTGGTTAATTATATTTCATTGGATTTCAAATTTATTAAACCAATCTTACATCTTTGACCTGACCGAACTTTATAATGTTGTGTTATCCTTTCTGTGCTCTGATGGATTCTATTACTAATATTTAGGATTTTTGCATCAGTGTTTATGAGTAAAACTGAACTGTAAGCTTCCTTTGTCTTATTTCCTCATCAGCTTTTGGTATCAAGATTATGTTAGCTTATATACATGGAACTGGAGTTGTAGTCCTTTTTCTATTAATTAGAGTTAGTTTCATGGGGTTGGAATCATCTGTTCCTTGGATGATTATTAGAACTTGCCTAGGAAATTAACTGAGTATTAGTGAGATTTTTTTTTAGAAGGAAGATTTTTTACTACACTCATAATTTATTTGGTGGTTATAGGACTAAGCAAATATCCTCTTTCTTTAGTCAGTTTTACTAAGTAATCTTTTTCTAGCAGTTTGTCCATTTTAAAATTATATTTTTAATATCTGTAGCATTTAGAGTTATATCCAGTTTCCCATTTTTAAATTTTGTCTATTTGTTCCTCTTCTCTCTCTGTTTAGAAGAATCCAAGCAGAAATGTGTTAATTGTATTAATTTTCCAAACAACCAAACTTTCATTTTCTAGGTTATCTATAGTGTATATTTTTATTTCACTATATTTTGCTCCCTCTATATTATTAATGTTGATATCAAATTTCTTTGTGTTTATTCTTTTTCTAATATTTTAGTTAGATCTTTTATTTATTGATATTTGGCTTTCCTTTTTATCAAAAGTAAATATTCAACTGTGCCAATTAATTACCTGTGCCCTATAGGTTTTGATATGTAGTAGTTTTATTATAGTTAAATTAGAGGTATATTCTATTTTCCTTTCAAATTTCTTTTGTGACCCATCCACTACTGAGAAGTATATATTTTGCTCTTAATTTCTAATCATAAGGGATTGTTCTTGTTATTTTTCTTATTACTGGTATCTTAAAAAGTTGAATTATGTTCAAAGAATGTGACCTGGATGATACCAAGTCTTTGAAATTAGTTTATGGCATAGCATATATTTATTTTAAATGTTTATTTTGTGTTTGAGAAAAAATACATATTCTCAAATTTGGGGTACAATTATCTATTATATAAACATTATTTTTGCTATTAAATCTACAAAATCCTTTCTTTTTTGTCTGCTCAGTGTACCAAATACTCAAGTGTGGAGTGCATGGAGTCCTAATTGTAGTTGAGATTGCTATCATCTTTTTCACTGTTAAGTTCGTTGTGATATCTTCAACATCAATATTGTTTTCATCAAAAGTATTAGTGATGCAAGATTATTCTGAATTTCCCTCATTGCCTTGCATAATTTCACTGGCTATAAGCATATGGTTCAAACATTCTCTTAATGAACAATTTGTTCATTAACTTCATTTCAGATAAGGGAAAAAGAAATGAAAATCTCAATACCCAGAAATTTAGGGGTTCTTTTGTTATATAAGAACTGAAATTGAGTATCATCCCTTGTTTTTGAATGAAACACTTGAATATATGTACAGGTCATTGAATTGATTTGTGAAAGCCTGTGGGTGTTTGTTTGTTTGTTTGTTTGTATTTGTAATTAGTATTGGGGGGGCAAAAAGCAATTGAAATTTCTAAGATGGAAAAGAAAGTTTATAAAAACAGAATTCTTTGCTCATCTATTGCAGCTGGTTGTGATATTAGCATGCTATTTTATGATTGGAATTATGAGCTCCTTCATTCTCTCACTCTGATTTAATGGGGCACAAACAGCACAATGTTTGTGAAAACACACAAGTATAAAATTCTCTAGTTACTCACGTATATAAGTGTTCCGTTCCTTGAGCTTGCTTGGAACTCAAGGGCGAAAACCTAATATTGGACAGTGAAGAAAAGAGAAATTTTGTTGATTTACCTGTCCATATCTATGGCAAATCCCTTTAAGAGGGAAAAAGGAATTTTTTCCCTCTAAAATCTCTTCTAATAAAACTTAGTGTAGGAAGACCTTCCATGTTTATTTCTCTGATTCCTGTTTTATTCAGTCTGGTTTGAGATGAGTCATCCAGTGCAGAGAAAGGAAGTTTTCCTAAATGTCATCTGAGACAGAACTTTTTTGCATGACAAAAATCTATAACCCCTCCTAAAAAAGCACCTAGAATTACTGATGAAATTCCTTAACAGTGATGTAATTAATAACTTTCTAAGGTAAGTGAAAGCTGCTCACTCCCTCTGTCTGTACTAACAGTCTCAAACCAGATCTTTAAAGATACAATAATGTCATGCAGTCAGACTTGTGACTTGCATAATAATCTTTAACTGGACATTCATTTACATTATTTTCTATATGTGACCATCAAGAGAATAATATTTGAATTACTTTTATCTGGAGTCACTTCCCTTGAGGCTAGCTAGACATGAGTCTTCTTCACATGTTTGTAATCAGTTTATAGGTTAACACATTTCTTCTTTTTAATATTTATGTAAGAAAGAGAGACAGAGACAGAGTGTGAGCAGGTGAGGGGCAGAGGAAGGAAGACATAAAATCTGAAGCAGGCTCCACACTATGAGCAGTCAGCATAGAGCCAGACACAGGGCTCTACCTCATGAACCGTGAGATCATGACCTGAGCCAAAGTCAGATAGATGCCTAACTAACTGAGCCACCCAGGTGCTCTACAGGGTTTCTGAAGAGGGAGACATTACATATATCTGGACAAATATAAGACCTTCAAAGATACACAGTTAAGAGGCTGATCTTAAAGATGAGTAAGATTTTGACATACATAATTGAGAATGTTAATTCCAAAAAGGATAAAACTCCAATACTGAAAAAAAATGTAAATTTTATTTTATAATTTTCATACCTTTTGTTTTCTCATCCCACCCCCTCTATTTAAAATAAAATAGAACACTTTAACAGATTGTCTGAATTTCCTGTCTAAATTCATGGGAGAAAACACCAATTTTAAATTATTCAAATAATCCTGATAAGCTAAGTAAATATTTAGTTATCTTAAAACATATAATTTTTCTGTTTAAATGCACATGTTAATATACTAATTTGCTGAGAGATTATAATTACTGATTCAATCAATAGATTAATTACAAAGACAAGTATCCCAATAATCCTGTATTAAATGTTTACTTACTATATTGAAGCTCCAAGTCTCATTCTTTCAATAATTTAATGAAGTATTAGATGCATTTAGTATTTATGAGAAACAGTCCTTTCAAGGTTAAATTTTAGAAAAGGAAAAGGTGTTTTTATAGATATACAAAACCCCACATATTAAAGGATTAATGGGGACTGTCTTTTACAATACTTTTCATATGAAAAGGACTCTAAATCAGATCTCTAAACACATAGTTGCTGTGTTCTCTTTCCAATAAATACAAATTTCCTATCGTGAAACATAGGAGAGAGGTGCTATATTAGGTACAAAAATATACAAACAGCTCACTATTCCAAAGTGTTTTTTCCTCTCTCCTCAGTGAAAAACCTAAAGCCTTAAAACCAATACAGCTGAGACAGGTACTAAGTTACACAATCATCCCCCTTTTTTTTTTTTTCTTACAAAATGGTCTCTAATGTTGGTAGGCTGCTTTTCCTATGATTGTACAATCCAAACAGGAGAGGGGTTCTAGTTACCAACTACACAAGTTGGGTCCAGCCCATTAACTACAAGCCACAAAGCCGTTTTACTAAACCTGACTTTTTGTTCAGGGGCCGTTATTTTGGAAGCATTTTCTTGGCACCCAATGCATATCTGAATATGCAAGTCCAAAGATGCTAACAGATGTCTCTGAAGCAAGAGCATTATAAAGCCAGATTTTCACTTCAGTTAGGAATATTTTCCATCCTAGTTTAAATAAGTTTTAATTTTACAGTAGTTTTAGATTTACAGAAAATTGCAATAAGTACAGAGAGGATCCATATACCCTAAACCCAGTTGCCCTTATTATATACATCTTACATTAATTAGTGTGTTATATGTGTTACAACTGATGAACCAATATTGATATGTTGAGGGTAGAACTATCTAAATAAACTTGCCAAAATTCTTCTGGCCAGGAGATTTGTCTCTTTACCTTCCATAATTTATTTATCAAAGCATTTATTTATTTATCACTTCTATCATTATTTATTTGCTTATATCACTATGGACTCATGGATATTTACTTTATACTTTGAATTATAATCAAATATTTATTTGTTGTTGAAATTGTTCTCCCTTTGGCTATTCGGGGTCCTTTGTGTCCCTTTGACACAGTCCCATCGTTGTAAGGTTATTTTGGGTGGTTGGTTGGTTGTTGTTTTTAGCACTATCTCACCTTCTGGCACAGAATGCACTAGGCCCATCTTATATATTTCCTGTCACAATTCTAAAATCATCCATTTCTCCATGGAGCTCCATTTCTTTTTAGAATTATTTTTTCTGATTTCTATAAGGGTTGCTTGCATGTAGGCCCTCTCAGCTGACTGAACAAAGAAATGAGTTTATACTTATATATCCATATATAATCCATTACCACATGGATTATTTTAGCCTTTCTACCTTGCTTATCTCTAACTTCCTACCCAATAACAAGAAACCTGGCTCCCACCACCCACCATCCCTTTATTTAATTGTTCAGTTCAGTTTCACCATACATGCAAAGTGGTTTCAGGATTGTTAAACCATACTCCCTTGGGAAACAGCCTTATCATCTAGAATATGTACAGTTTCTTTTTCCTTATGTACAATTTCTTTCTCCTTTAATCTTATAGATTCTACTCATTTCCAAAGTTAGTTAGGCCAGCACCTTTTGCCTTCACTCCCTTGAGTAAGATTATTTCATATATTGGTAACAGTGAAATTACTTTGTCATATTTTGTATTCTATCCTGAGATCCCCCAATCTTCTAAGTTGTATATAATTTGCATATATTAAGGTTCACTTTTTGTGCTATAAAGCTTCATATATTTAAACAAATCTGTAGTGTCATGCATCCACTATTACAGTATCACACAGAATACACCTTAAAAATATCTCTTATACTTCACTTTTGATTATCCCCTTCCCTGATTTTTTCAGCCTTCTGGTTATAAAGCAATTTTATGTGCAAAAGGAATTTCTCAAACTAAAATAATTTTCAGAAGAGACTGAAAATATGGCTCCCTTTCCCTGAAAAGTGAGGTTCTGAGTAGGACATTTTCCAAGAATACTCTACAGTTGGCAAAAAAGGAAGAGCAGAAATAAAAGATGAGAGAGAGCACCCACCATAAATATCACTTTTAATCATTTGTCTTAATTTGTCTTAATAATTTGCTTTCAATTTTATTTATTTAATAAAGTTTACTGAGCACCTATCATGAGGGAGATACCATGTTAAGCATAGGCAAATTTAACCATGTCTAATGTTCATTCCCTGCTGTAAAAGGATTTCATCTCATAGCTCTTTATCCTCAGATTTTCATTATTTTCCTGGGATGTTCAAAGAATGGAGAAGAGAGATTCATAGCAGTGAAATTATGTATAAATTTAAATGCTGACTCCACTAGCATTTATTAAATCATTGACTGTATGACCTTGGACAAATGACTGTTGTATTTGTTTGTTGTTTTGTTTTTGTTGTTTGTTTCCTCATCTACAGAATGAGATAAAAACACTCACCTCATAGAATTGTTGGAAGAGACTATATGAGCTTCTGACCTGAAGAGTTTCTGGCACATTATGTATGACTCCTCAATATATGACATTCCAGTCCGTACAATTTTACAGTGGAATAGGACCCATTTACACTTCTTAGAAAAAGCAGTACCCATTTTGTTCTCCTTTTCTCCCCTTTATCAGATTTGATCACAGAATTGTCAAAAGGGTGAGAAGATTGCCTTGTGAGATGCAAGCTTCTTTCTAAGTAAACCTGAGGGTCACTTTTCAAAACCAAACTCCTAGTCCCCAACCTGTATCTACTGAACATAATTTCCAGTGTGAGGATTCAGGGTTGGAGGACTTGATGTGCTGTATTAACAAGCATAGAAGGTAATGCTTATCACAAAAGGTAGGGAAACACTGGCAGCACCTAAGCTAAATTGTCTTCATTGTTGAGAGGAGCTAGGCCCAGGACCTCACAAAAGGAAACAGTAAAGAAGTGTGGTGTAGTGATAAGGACAATCAAAACATAGTGCTGTCGCTAGTAATATTCATTAAGTACTTGATTGTGTGTCTGGCTCTTAGCTGACTCCTTTACAAACACCATTCAACTGTATCCTTATAACATCTCTATGAAGTAGACACCGATACTTTTCTCTTTCTACAGATGAGTAAGTGATCCTTAGACAAACTCATTGATTCATCCAACGCCATCACTAGTAAATAGTCAAAACCTGTTTTTCCTGACTTTAGAGCCATTTCTCTCAACCACCACCACAGCAACAACAAAAATAATTACAGACAAGATGTTGAAGACTGGAGACTTGGGTAGCAGGCCAAGCTCTACATGCTCTATTAGATTATAAATATTCAAGTATTTTATAATAGAATCATTTTAGGTCAGTCACTTCACATGCCTCAGTTTCCCTATGTGTAAAACAAATGAGAGTCCTAACATTCTATGTTTCCCACACTTGGCCTGCCCTCCCCCTGTTTTTTATTTGTTTCAGCTATGATTGGTGAAGTGGTTTTCTATTAGAGAAAAAAAATGACTCTGTAATCTTCACTTGATTTTCACAACACAAACTTTCTGAGTAAATTGTTTTGATATTCTTTCAATAGGAAAAAGGAATTCTGACTCTAAAGATACACAAACTTAGACCAAATAAGATTTTAAAACCAAGCCACTTGTGTCCCTTTCTGCCCAAATTTTATAGAAAATATATTTAGTTGACACTAAGAATGATGGTGAAGTACAAGTATCACAGAATTCTCTCTTCAACCAAAGCAAGCACTTATTGAGGAGAGGCTATTGTGAAGCAGTGGAAATAGAGACAGGCTGTGTCTTTAAATTGCTTATCCTCCAGGAAACCAATAAGGTAGACGTGTCAAATGTGACAGTAAAGATAGACAGTGCTCTCAGAGAAATGGGCCTCTGCATTTCTGGAACATATAGAGGAATTTTTATCAATGGGGATATGTCGTATGGGAGGACAGTCTACAGAATAGCATAAGCGAAGGCATGGCAGTGAGAAAGTATATAATGTAAAGTAGTAATCTCAGTGTGGCTAGACACCAATAAGTCTGGGAGTAGGAAAGGCAGCTTGGGGTGAATTGAAATTTTGTTTTGAATATGATGCAGGGAAATGATTTTGTTGTTGCTGCAGTTTTAGCAAAGTGACAAATTCCAGGCTGTGTTTCAGAAAACCTAAGTATGGCGGCAATGTATATAGATAATAGCTTTGACTGCGGACTGACCAGAGATAGTGACATTACTTAAGAAATTGTTACTGAAGTCCTGGGAGAGGGCACAGAGGAAGGCAGGGAAAGATGAATGGCTGGGAGGGTCAAGAGTAGGCTACCCGGCTGGCTTCCTCCCACAGAGGACAAAGGGCCAGCTCTGAAAGCTCAGAGTCTGTATCAAATAATGCTGCAGTACTTTATTACTCCAGCCTCTTTCATCAATGACCACTCAATAAATAAACATTTATTTAGCAGAAAGAAGATGAAATTTCAATTCAGCAAACTTGGGTTTATATCTTAGTTCACCCACTTACAGTTATGTGAACATAGGCCAGTCACATAATCCCTCTGAGACTTAAATTTTTTATTTTAAAGTGTCATTCTTATTTTGGTGGGCTTTCTTTAGGAAGAAATTGATTTACGGTGTGTGGTATATAGTAAGTGTTCAATAAAGGGCCATTGTTGTTGTTATCTGTATCACAGGTTTACCCTCCAATGGAAAGGGTGGTAGAAACCTTGGAGGACAATATAAAGAAATTTATCCATGGTACGATTCCATCCTGTGTCCTTTTATTCTCAACTAAAATGAAACAAAACCATTTTTTGCTTTCCTGCTTATACATATTTACATTACATTTGCCAAATATCCTGTTAGTGAGAAATCAATTTTTCATAGCTTACTTGTGTTCTTTTCCAAATGAGAAAATACTTTTAGAGACATTTGGATAAGAGTTAAAATAAAATGAAACATGTTCTGCTTACTTCAAGGTTTGATTCACCATGACAACCAATACTTTCTATTATATATCAGCAGACTCCTTCTAACCTCCATTTGCCATTATACTTCTTAAAAAAAAAAACTTGATAACACAGCACCATACATTTTTAACAGCTACATTTTAAACAAAATTCAGCTCCTGAGACACTGCTTGCCCCTTTCTTCCACAAGCAAGAACAAAGCTTGGAAATAGTAACAAAAGTGTGGCATTTATTAAATGCTTGGTATGTGCTCTGAATTTGGCTCTAGTGTTATGTGACTATTTCATTTAATGATCAAGAAAACCTTAACAATAAGCAGGTAACAAATGTTAATGGCTAGCAAAATTATTGCTGCTACTCTTTATGGCCTTTTAACTACCGACAATAGCCCACGTTTTAGAAGTTTCTCTTTTCCTGAACATCTATTTTCCTTAGAAGTTTCTCTTTATTCTTCAGCTCTGCTTCTTTTCTTTGCCCAACCTTAATGATGTAGAAAAGCCAGGCCAAGATCTTTTCATCTGTTATGGACCGAATTATGTTGCCCCTCAAAGGCCATATGTTGAAGTATTAACCTCCAATGTGCCTGTATTTAGAGGCAGGGCCCTTAAAGAGGTGATCAAGATTAAATGAGGTCATATGACTGGGCCCTCATCTGACACGACTGGTGTCCCCATAAGAAGAGACATCAGGGATGTGCATGAAGAGAGGAAAGGGCAAGTGGAGACACAGCAAGAAAGTGGCCAACTGCAAGCCAAGGAGCAGGCCTCAGAACCAAACTTGCTGAAGCCTTGATCTTGGATTTCTAGGCTCCAGAACTGTAAGAAAATAAATCATTGTTTAAGCCACTCAGTCTGTGGGGGGATTTTTCAATCTTACTTTACTTCTAAAAATCTTCAAATTCAATCACACTATGTATAAAGTAATTTTAAATGAATTTATGTTATTTTTCTATTTCTATTCAATTTCAAAATATTTTCTCATTTTCATTGTGATTTCTTTGACCAATAGGCTATTAAGTAGTACTACTTAATATCTGGACATTTGGGAATAATCTAGTTATTTTTCTGTTGTTGATTTCTATAATTCTACTGTGGTAAGGGAACATACACTCTATAACTTCAATATTTTGAAATGTATTGTTTTGAGCCTAACAAGGGTCTACTTTTGAACCTGGCCCATATGCACTTAAAAAGAATTTACATTCTATCTTTGCTGAGTGTTATGTTTTATAAACATTAATTCTATATTCTAACTGATTTTTTGTCTGCTTTTTTATCAGTTGCTAAAAGAGGTATGCTAAATCTTCCAAGTAAAATTATGTATTTACCTATTTCTCCTCTTCTATCAACATTTGTGTTACATATTTTAAAGCCATATTATTAAGTGCATAGAAAACATGCATAATGATGTCTGCCTGTTTAATTGACTTTTTATTATTAAATATCCTTTTTATGTTTAATAATATAGCCTTAAAGTTATATTTATCTGATAATACGATAAGCACACACAGTTTCTTTTGGTTAGTGTTTGCATTGTATATCTTTCGCACATGTTTAATGTCAAGCATTCAATGACCTTATATTTAGAATGTGGCTCTTGTAAACAGATATACTTGTTAGTTTTGTGGGGGTTTTTTTGTTGTTTGTTTTAGTAAGTCAACAATCTTTTGTCTTTTACTTGGAATGCTAACTCCATTTATATATAACATAATTATTGCTATAATTTGGGGTTAAGCCTATTGGTTGCGCATTTATTTTCTTTTATTCATTTTTTCGGTGCCATTTATTATTTTTTTATTTATTCCTTCTGTTTTACATTCTTTTTTATGAAGTGTTTTTTAATTATTCTATATTATTTTAAAACTCCATATTATTTTATCACTTCCTTTAGTTTTTTTGTTATACTGTTTTGCCTTATTATTTTAATGGTCACCCTAGAGATTATAGTAGGTTTCCTAAATATAAATATTCAAACAAATTATTAGTACTTCTCAAATATTGGAAAAACCTTATCACAGTTCAATATTGTTAACCCCTTTTCAACCTCTGAGCTATTATTTGTATGTATTTTACTTCTACAAGGTAAAAACTCCACAAAATAATTATTGTTGCTAAAACCATCAATATTCTTATAAATTTATTTTTTCTGATCCTTTTAATTCTTTCATAGTTTTGTCCTTCCTTTAGGATACTTTTCCTTCATCCTGAAGAATTTCCTTTAGTATATCGTGTAGTGTCATGAGCTGGTAACAGATTCTTTTGTTGTGCCCGAATCGCGAGTCCCAGAGACCTCCCAGGAGCCAGCACCGATGCAAATACAAAAGGGTCTTTATTACAAGCTCAAGCAGGGGCTCACCCACCTACCGGTGTCGTGGCAGCAAGGTGAAGCCAAGAACAATAGCAAACAGGGTTTTTAAGGAGTAAGGGATGGGGGTGTTACAGTACACATAGCATCATCACATAAGCACCAATTACAATTGTACAGTAGCACCCATGGTAACAGCTTTGACCATTCCGTATCTGTGAGGTGTTCATTACTTTTGGTGGGACCCAGTCATGACTTTTGAGAATCCTTTGAAAATGACCAATTATGAGGTGAGTTCAAAGGGCCCACGTGGGGGTCGGGCAAGTGGTGAAGAATTGGCTAGTTTGTATCTGTAGTTCCCAGCCTTGACTCAGACCATAGGAATGTTTTTTGATTAGCTGATCTGAGGGGGGTCCGAGGATGGCTTTAGCCTTGAACAATCTGAAGCTTTTCCTGGAACTGGGACTGGGGCTATGTGCAGCCCGAGGTTTCTCTTAATGGAGGACTTAATTTTTGGCTCTTCACTTTCAGCTTTTGTTTTTTAGAACTATCTCTTAATTTTGCATTCATTTTTAAAGGGCTTTTTGATAGACAAAGCTTTTTTTCTTTATGCAATGTAAAGTTAATACATCTTTTATGGCTTCCACAGTCCTAATTATGAAATTACTATTGTTTTGTTTTGCTTTGCTTTGTTTTTGTCTCTTGTTCTTTTTTCTTTGGTTTTAAGCATTTGAATATTTTGTACCAAGGTGTAGTTTATTTCATCTTATTTGAAATTTGCTTCTTGAATGTGTAGATTGAAGTCTTCAATGAGTTGTGGAAATTCTTCAGTCATTATATTTCCACATATTGCTTCTAAGTATTTATTTCTCTCTGATCATTTAAAGGTGATCAGAAACATTATATTCAATATTGTGAGGTGGGAAAGTATGACATTGTGACTTGTAATATATATATATATAAAATCTTCCTTTTTTTTTTTTTGGGCACAGAGCTACCAAGTCGCTTGGAATTTCCTAAGTGATAGGAGCGTTAAAAGTGTTTTTTGTTGCCTTAACGAGAGGCACCTAAGAATGGGGGGTGAATAACAGGAGAATCAACAAACAATTGGAGGTTGCAACTTTCTGCCCCACCCTTTTGACCTCCAGGAAGGGGAGAGGAGCTGACAATTGAGTTCAACCATCAATGCTCAACAAGTTAATCAACGTTGCCTATGTAATGCAGTCTCCATAAAAACCCAAAAGAAGAGAGGTGGGAGAATTTCCATGGAGTTTGGGGAGAGCAGTGCACTCAGAGAGGTAAGGATGATTCATTTCCTTCCCCATACTTTGCTCTAGGTATCTCTTCCATCTGTCTATCCTTGAGTTACATGCCTTCATAACAAACAAGTAATCCAGTAAGTAGTGTTTCTCTGAGTTTTGTGGAACCTCTAATCTAGGGCTGGTTGATCAGAAAGACAGAGGATAAATTGAGTTTATGACTGGCATCTGAAGGGGGTGGGGAGAGTCTTGTAGGACTGAGTCCTTAAATTGTGGGGACTCAATACTACCTCCAGGTAGACAGTGTCAGCACTAAATTAAATTGTAGGACACCTAGCTGGTGTCATGAAGTACTGCTTGGTGTTGGAGGGAACCCACGTATTTGGTGACCAGAAGTGTTTTGTGTGACTAGGAAGAGAGACACAGGAGACAGAAGATGGAGACTTTCCAATACAGAAAGATAGTGCTTTTATCAAGTATTTGAAAACATGTAAGCCTGAGGGACAAGGGGTATGTTATGAGAGGAGGCTCCCATAGGAGGCCAGGTCGCACAAAGCTTTGTAATCACGTTAAGATTTTATATCCTAGCCTTTGAATAATTATAAGCAGTTAAGTGCCAATTTGCTTTGTGGAGAATGATCTAGAAGAGAAGAAAACTGAACATAAGGAGATAGATTAGGAGGCTATTAAAAGTGACCATGTGGAAAACGACAAGGACTTGGAGTAAGATGGTGGCTGTGGAGGTGGATAATTATTGGACTAGAGATCTGTTTTAAAGGTAGAATTAATTAACACTTGATGGTGGAACAAACAGAAAAATGAGAGAAAACGAGGTAACAGAAGTTTTGGCTTAAAAAATATGAAGCTTAGGGGCGCCTGGGTGGCTCAATCAGTTAAGCGCCTGACTTCAGCTCAGGTCATGATCTCGTAGTTCTCAAGATCAAGCCCCGTGTGGGACTCTGTACTGACAGGTCGGAGCGTGGAGCCTGTTTCAGATTCTGTGTCTCCCTCTCTGTCTCTCTCTGCCCCTCCCCCAACACACTCTCCCTCTCTCTCAAAAAAAAGTAAATATTAAAAAATATATATAAACCTTATATTTTGTTTATACAGGTTTTTATGAAATACTTTCCATGCATTATATGATTTGTCACAATAACACAATGGGATTGACATTATTACCCCTTTGCAGATAAGGAAAAGAAGGCTCAAAAGAGTCTATTGTTGACCCAGTAATTACTCCACTGCTGAGACCAGAATCAAATTCTACAATACTAGTCCAGGGCTTTTTTTTTTTTTTCCTGTTTATAGTTTTATTCCCTCGGTATGAGTTTGAGAAATACAAGAGAAGACTTTTGTGGCAATTATCAGAGTGTTCATGTGTCTACTATGTCCTCAGTCATGACAAAAATCCCAGCCAAACCTATCACCAATAAATTAAAGCTAACAATCTGAGGACAATATTAATAGCATTAGATGAATTTTATTGACACCTTCACAAACTTTCAAACCTGTGACATGTATAATCTCATTTAATTGTTTGGGTGCCTGGGTGGCTCAGTCAGTTAAGTATCAGATTTTGCCTCAGGTCATGATCTCAGTTTCCAAAGGTTCAGGCCCCATGTGGGGCTCTGCGCTAACAGCTCAGAACCAGGAGCTTGCTTCAGATTCTGTGTCTTCCTCCGTCCCTCCCCTGCTCACCCTCTGTCTCTCAAAATAATAAATAAACATTAAAAAATTAATAAATAATAGTTGTCAAGATAATATTACCTTTGGGATAGATACTACTACTAACTCATTTTAGAGTTCACGAAAGTGAGGCACAGAAAAAGTAAATAATTTGACTGAATTCACAAAACTAGTAATTGGCCAGGCCTAGATCGGCCACAGTCTATACAATGCTGTCCATTGTGAATTTCAGAAGATTATTTAATAGTAAAAGCATAGAAAACAAGACCTGATTTCGTGAAAACTGAATTCAGACTCAAAAGATCAGCACTATATCAGTGCCGGCTTTGTCACTGACTCTCTAGCCTTCAGTCTCTTCTTGGCCCCTCCACTCCTGCCTCACCCCTGGCCTCACTTTCTATCTGTAAAATGAAACGCTTTTCTTACATTATTTCTAGGGCTCCTTCTGCTTTCTCTTCTTTTGGTTTTTGGTTTTCATCTGCTCGTTAATAATCCTATTGTCGGGGCGCCTGGGTGGCTTAGTCGGTTAAGCGTCCGACTTTCGCTTAGGTCATGATCTCGCGGTTCGTGGGTTCAGGCCCCGCGTCGCGCTCTGTGCTGACTGCCAGCTCAGAGCCTGGAGCCTGTTTCAGTCTGTGACTCCCTCTCTGTCTCTGACCCTCCCCTGCTTCGGGCCCCGCGTCGGGCTCTGTGCTGACTGCCAGCTCAGAGCCTGGAGCCCGTTTCGGATTCTGTCACTCCCTGTCTCTCTGACCCTCCCCTGCTCACGCTGTCTCTCTCTCTCTCTCTCCTAGAAATAAATAAAACATTAAAAATTTTTTAATAAATAAAATTTAAAAAAAATAATCCTATTGTCAAGAGTTGGTTAATGTAGCTTGTAGTATCACCAGCTAATCCCCTCACTGACCATCTCCACCCAATTTTCTCTTCAGGCTTGAAAACTTCCCACTATCCCCAGAGCCCCAAGTTTCTGAGACCATTCTCAGCCTAGCCTCCAGGGTGCTCAGTTGTTGATAGCATGGCAATTAACTCATCCTGCTAGCACACTCCCTGTGTTAAAGTGCTAAATTACAGAGGGTGTTTATCATATGTCAGGCTGACAGCCTCCTGCTGTCAGCTTTGATTTGCTAAGTACCTGCAAAAGATTCGGAGACTGGAACACCTGGTCTGCAGAGCAGGCTAAGCAGCAAAGCTGCAGGCAGCATCAAGAGGATCCTAGGTGGCCTCATGCCACTCGCCACCCCTCTGCTTTGCAGTAACAAGAACCAAGATAAACTTTAGTCGGGGCTGATACGGTTAAGCCTTTGCCTTGGTTGATGCTATAATGATAATAATAAACAGTCATGACATTCTTATTACCTTGTACCAGGATCTATGCCAGATACTTCACCTGCACAAATTTACTTAATCTTTTCAATATCCCAGGAGTTTAACTAACCTCCCACCACCACCCCCTCTCCCGTCCCCAACACACACATCCATTCGTGGTGGGTCGTCTAGTAGGTGAGTAATATAGCAGAATTGGATTTACCTGTTCAAATCACAGCTCAACCTGAGAATTTACCATCAGGACTCACAAACCCTTCCCACTTCCCCGTTCTCCACACTCCAGGCATCACTATGCTTTCTAGAAGGTAGTAGTAATGAGTTAGCAAGCAAAATGCTTTCTGCCCTGTGTTTTCTTTGCAGTTATGTAATTCCACTGCTCAATTAAAAAGCAGTAGTTCTTAACCAAGCTGTGAAGACACAATGGTAAGTCAGTGACTCTTTGATTAGGCAAAATAGGAAAAAGAGGTTTGCTAAGTGGCTAATCAGAGTGGATTTTTGAAACTACTTATCTCCTCTGTCTTTGTAGTTTGATTCAATCCATCTTTCTATCTGAAATTTGTAAGTCAATGGACTACTGGTTTAGTTGGATATAGTATCTTATTTTAAAAACTGAAACACTGAAAACCAAGTACCACTGTTAATACCTACAATTTGTTGAAGTCAGGTGTACCTAAACAGAAATTTTATTTTTTGCAAATACAAAATCTGTCATCTCAGGCAATGCTTGTTTTCTCAGCATAAGTATCCTCATCTGCAAAATGGAGGTAATAATAGTACTTACCTCAAAGACTCACATGAATTGGAAATGTAAAATTTTGGGGGGAGAGGATATGAAAATGTATGTGCATTTAAATCTGGTTTCTGAGACTTTAAGACATTGGAAAAATTCACTGTGTGGGTCTATGTTCTTTGTCCATAAATAGGAATAATTTAACCCTGCTATAAGGGTTGCGTTAAGAACTAAATGACATAACGTATATAAAATATCTTGTGCAACACCTGGCACAGAATACTTGCTCAGTATAGTTTGCTCTGTTAATGTGCATTCATATTTCAATTTTTATATTTTTTTCTCATATATAAACTAGATGACTTTACCAAGTCAGTAGAGAAAGGGAATATTCATTAATCACATCAATGAAGATAAACATCACTGAGAAGTTAGGTGGGTGTGTTATCTTTGCAGACCAGTTGGTTTCTCCCAACTCTTAGAGTTAGATGCTCTGGACTCCAGCCACACAAATGCATATGGGTCAGAAGTGGGACTGACCAAAATGGTGCAGTGAAAAGGTATCAACCTGCTGTCACAAAAATGGCTCATGATTGCTGATATGAGGATGTTGTTACAACGTGTTGACTCTGTATGTGCAGAGTAGTGTGATTTTTCTCTTGATTTTATTTGGCTGAAGTAAAGGTCCCGTCAAAGCTAAGTCTACTATGAGGAGAGGGGACATTTGCTGGAAGCAGGTAGTGTTCTGCTGTGTTTTCCCTTCCCAAATCAGTGCTCCTGTACCAGGACCTCAAAGTCCTATAGTTGACAAAGTTGACTGTTTTCAGTTCTTTAATTCTCCTTTAAGTGTAAAGTTGTTTGACATACTTCTTCCATTGGTAATAGGTAATTTTCATTCTTGGGAAGTATGAAAAAATGTTTCCATGCGGGGTTTATATAAAAATGGCCCTTGGGAGAAGGGGGCTTAAATTTGCAGAACACACGCTTAGTCTTTCTGTAGCACTAGGAAGTCTATCCTGAATAAACACATGGACAACTATTTCCTCCAGGAAATATCTCCACATATGAGGGAACTAGAAACCAGCATATTTTTTTATTTTTGAAGTTTACTTCTAGGCTGAGAGGAATGTAGTAACCTCAGACCCCTGGCACAAGAAAGTCTAGTAGGTCAGAGGCCAATATCCCAATGACAGGTGCAATAATGTAGATACAACTTGAACTGCTGAAACAATGTTGCAGAACAAAGGGATCAATTGAAAAAGAGACAGCGTGATGAACTGAAAAAGTACTGGGTTTCAAGTCAGAGACCTTGATTAAGCTCTTAGCTGTGTGACCTAGAATAAATTATCCATCCTTTCTCAACATGAGTTAATTTTTCTGTAAAAGGGAATACTAATATCTACCTCCATGGGAATCTGTTAAGGATTAAGTGAGACGATATATATATATATAACCCTAGACTGGTTTTTGGCACAAAGCATGAACAATTGCATGGTAGCTTCTCTCATTCTTGAATCCTTGTGGGGAAAGGAAAATTCTTTCAAAGTGTTGTTTAAAATTTGTCCTCTGCCCTCCATTGTTGAAAGAAACACTCAGACTGGTACTTATTGATAGTAAGACCTTTGTTGAACATTTACTAACGCAGCTATGAAGCAAAGTGATTGTCATGTATTCAACATTAAGAGGTACTTTTCATGATCCCTTGCTTTTTACAGATTAAGAAACTGAGGCTCTAGCTTTAAGTAACTCCATCAGTGACCTAGTTAGGAAGTGGAAGAGTCAGGATGGAATTCAGGTCTACCAGGAGAGCCAATATATTCCATGGCTGCACTTTTCAGCAACACTAAATCCTTGGCTGCATAGCCTCCTGTATCCTTATGCTCCTCCCTTCCAGGCCTCTCTTCAGTATCTTTTCTACAGTAAAGCCTAACCCATTAGAGATTTATCAACATTCTGATGTTGAGGCTAACAACGCACATTATTCAGCAAATATTTTCTTTCTATCCAGTGTAAATGAATGGTGCTATGAGTGTGTTTGAGCTACTTAAGGAAGCAAACTGTCCTCGCGCATCCCCAAGGGCATTAGAAAATACTCAGTTACATACATAGACTGACTATTCTTGTTTTTATTTATTCGTTATGTCAGGTCACCTCAACTGGACAGACACGTGTCAATCCTCAGTTCCTATCTGTCTATGACCCTGAGTTAGAAATATGTTTAGAGTTTGCTTTCAGTTTTTACCAAACAGAACAGGGACCTTAGAGGTTAATGATAGCAATACCGTAAATAGCCATAATGTCAGTGGAGGTGGCAGCAGCCATGGTGGTAGTTATAGCAGCAGCACAAGATGCTCCCTAGGAACTGGATAGAGTACTGTGCATTTTTGCACTATTTCATTTTGTTTTCACAGCTTTGAAAAACACAGAATTTTTATCCTCGTTTCATAGGTGAAGAAACAGAAGTTGGACAATTTGTTCAAGGTCAGCTAGGCAAAAAGTAATGACACTAACATATTTGCACAGTATACACAATTGAAATCTAAACTACCAACTCCATCCTAAAAGCATTTTCACATTAAATTTCCTCATACTACCCTATGTGAGTTTTGTGGATACCTACTTTCTGAAATGCACAAAATCATATAAGTAGAGCAGATATAAATCATAAAGCATAAAAATGCAGAGAATAATGTGAACAACTATAAATAAGGCCATTTGATCTTCTGTGAAGAATGAGGACAGGTATCTGCAAACTTTGACCTGCAGACCAAATCCAGTCCACTACCTATTTTTGTAAATAAAGTTATTGAAACACCATCAGGCCCATTCATTTATATGTTGCCTATGTCTACCTCCATGAGTAGTTGCAAAAATGACTTTCTGTCCAGCAAAAGCAAAAATATTTGCTATTTGTCTCTTGACAGAAAGAGTTTGCCAACCCCTGGCCTAGAACATCACCTGTTGTTTTTTCTTTTTCTTCTTTTTTTTTTTAATGTTTATTTTTGAGAGAGAGGGAGAAAATGAGAGAATGAAAGAATGAGAGAATGAGTCAGGGCAAAGAAAGAGGGAGACACAGAATCTGAAGCAGCTCCAGGCTCTGAGCCTCATGCACAGAGCCTCATGTGGGACTTGAACCCACAAACCACAAGATCATGACCTGAACTGGAGTCAGACTCTTAACCGACTTAGCCTCCCAGGGGCCCTGAACATCACCAGTTCTAGTGATGTCCTACGTTCCTCCCACTGCTCCTCAGATGTAATTGCTGTTATCAGTTTTGGGTATACCATTATCTTATTTAAAGAGAGAAGTTTCAGCACATATGTATTAATAGTATCTTAATGTATTCATAGTAATTATGTACTAATAGTATCCTGGAAGGACACAGAAATGCACTAACCATAAGTCTGCAGTGTGTGGAATGTTTACAGAATGAAAGTAGTAGTAGTAGTAGTAGTAGTAGTAGTAGTAGTAGTAGTTGTGGTGGTAGGAGAGGTGGTCACAGAAGTAGTATATCCATGAGAACACTACCCACATTCCAGTACAGACATTGTCAGGACCTCAGAATACACCTTCCTGCCCTGCCCTGCCCTTTCATAAAAGGAAGCATGATTCTGATATCTGTTACCATCCATTAGTTGGCCTCCTTTTTATCTTTATGAAAAAGAAATCATTGATTTTGTGAACTTTTCTGTTTGGCTTCTTTACTCACTTTTACGTTGGTGAGATTCATCCATGTGGTTCCATATAGCAGTAATTTGTCAGTTTTCATTACTCTGTGGTATACTCTTATGTGCCTAAACCACAGTATATTTAGCTTTTTAAGTATCACTTCGTTGTAGTTTTTATTTCTGTTATAATTTTCTTTTGTGTCTCAAGACAAAAACTTTATAGTTTTTTAACTTTGTTTTAGTGTTAGTTATTTCTTTAAATTTATTTTTAAAAAGGTATTTCTATATGCACTGTGATTATAAAATATATTCTAATAATACACATGTTCTGAAATTTATTGAAAATTGTTTTGGGGATGGCATTTTGTTTGTTTTATAAATATTCTATATGCATTTGAAAAAAATATTCTCTAGTTGTTAGAGGCAGTGTTAGGTCCATTTATCTGGCTAGCTATGTGTGTAGCTATGTCTGTCAAATGTCTGTCTCCAACTAATTTCTCAACTGTTTGTCTTAAAATTGAGAAAGATACATTGGAAATTTCCACCATAATAGTGGATCTATCAATGTACCCATGTAGTTCTTATGCTATATATGCATACATACACATATATGTATTCATACATACATACAATTTTATAACTATTATACCTTTCTGATAAATTGGACCCGTCCTATCAGCATTTAATAGTAATTTGTCCTACAGCTAATCATGTTCTTTATTGATCTTAAAGTATGATTCATCTTATCACTTTCTCTTGGTTAGTGCTTGGCTGTTATGCCTGTTTCCATCATTTTTCCTTCGTCTTTACATAGGCTGGTGCCTTTTAAATATTATAGAGTTGGATTTTTAAAAAATTTATCTGGTAGTTGGTTTCCTCATTGATAGGCATAATCCGTTTTAATTCATTGTGATTACTAATAAGTTTAAGTTGATTTATACTATTTTATTTGATGCTTTATATTTTTCCTCTGATTTTTATTCTGTCTCCTTTACTGTTGATTTTTTTAATTGAGATATTTCTTTTCTTACTCTATTTCCCCTCTTTTAATTTTTTGGGGTATTTTTCAACTACAAAAATCAACTCTTTAAAAAGCTTTTGGGTTATAAATGATTAATTTTTTAATTTATTAATATTTTAGAATCTACTTCCAAAGGAAATCCCTACTATATCCATTTTCAGAGTTCAATAGTAATAAAAAAAGAAACACAGGTATTTGTATTCCTTCCTTTTTCTTTTTAGAATTTTCAAGAGTTGTTAGAGCTTAAAGGCATATGAAAGGATACTTCTACAAAGTAAGAAAAAAAAATAGTCCCGTAGCCAGATTGTGACGTTTCACAGAATATGAATAAGGCTCAGACATGACCACATTAGGACCATATTTGGAACACAGTGGAGGTTAAGTCCATTCTGCCACCACAAACACTATGCATCGTGTCTTCTGACTGACAACCATGATCCTGATACTTCTTTACCAGTGACAACTCTAGCTCCCTATAATCCTTCTACCTCCTTAAAACATACACAATCACTGTTGTTTGAAAACTTCCAGTTGAGAATCAGTCCCTGCTTCTGTAATCTCTCCTGAGAATCATCTAGCACAAGCCTACACAAGCCATCCTAGCTTCCTTCTCCCTAACATGGCCCTGTGGTTTCTCTGGAAGGTGTTCTGTCCTGCAGCAAGTAAAATAAACCACACTTTTTTGCTGGGTATTCCTTATGACGTTTGGTTAGTGGACTTTGATCATTTTGATCTCTGATTTTAAAAATAACAAGCAAATTGCTTAAATAATGATGAGATCATGTTGATATTCCTTTCATTTCAACTAAACAAGATTTCTAGAATAACCTATACAGAAAAGGCAAGTTATTTTAGTAAAAGTGGCTTTTGGTGGTAGGGTCTGAAACAATTACAGTTGAAGTACATATTGTCTAAGTTTTGAAAATAGTATTTTGTGTCTTAATAACATAAAAGGTGATGTGGCAGTATAGAAAAAAGCCTCAGAAGATCAAATTATAGAGTATGTTAAGTCACAATTATCTCTCCTATGTAACTTATTCATCCTGAATCATATTGTTTCCACTTGTAAAATGGGCATGTTGATAACCAACCTTCTGATGTACCAGTTGTACTGAGAACATAGGCATATAACTTAAAGTTTATTTACAGTACCATTGTATATTTGTAAATGTAACACATGTGTGATAACAGTCATTCTCAAATGTTGTTACATACTAAAATCACCTGGGTTTTTTTTTTTAAATAATAACATCCATGCCAATTTAACCAGAATTCTAAGGATTAGACCTAATATCAATATTTTTTAAATCCCCTCAGATGTTACCAATGTGCAGCCAAGTTTGAGGACCAGTGGGTTAAAGCAGTGCTTTTCATATCTTAAGGTTCATACAAATCACTTTATTTTTTTAATATTTTTTACTTATTTCCGAGAGAGAGAGACAGCATCAGCAGGGGAAGGTCAGAGAGAGAGGGAGATACAGAATCTGAAACAGGCTCCAGGCTGACTTAGCTGTTAGCACAGTGCCCAACGTGGGGCTCCAACCCACGAACCGTGAGATCATGACCTGAGCCGAAGTCGGACGCTTAACAGGCTGAGGCACCCAGGCGCCCCCAAATCACTTTAATCTTGATAAAACGAAGACTCTGTCTGCAATAGAGCCTGACCTACTATAGTTTGAACAAGTTCACAGATGACACTGATGTTGCCTATTCATGGCTTGTGGAATAAAGACCCTAGCAAGTATCTGTAAAAGACTGAAGGAAAATAAAAATTATGAATACTCTTATGCTCAGGTTGATAGCAAAAGCTAAGATAAATTCTGGGGACCAGAGACTATCACTACCAAAGTATCTGGCAAGAAAAATGTGTGTGAAAGAGAAACCTCTCCCTGCCTATCGTCTCACCTTCCCATTGGAACAGAGCAACCAGATAGAAAGGTTAAACATACACTTGGAAAGAAAACAGGAAAGGGCAAAATGTGGACATTTTAATGAATTTGGTTTACCATGCATTAAAGTAATTGTTTATTAAAATTCTCCCTTTGGCAAAGTGAAAATAATTGCTAATATGAACACTTAAATTGTACTATTTGTGCAGTACTTTTATAAATAGGGTAGTATTGAAAAAATGCACCGATATGTGTTAATGCACCGTGAAATATTCTGAGTGCACTACAAATAGATGCTTCATTAGGGAATCATAAAGAAGAAACTGGATAGACTTTAAACATTAATGAATATTCACTGAGGTTAAGTAAATACGTATTTTAGGAGGCTCCACAGCTCTAATCATTACTGCCAAGAGACCAGTGAACGGGTCTGAATCACAGTCCCTCCCCCTCCCAAAAAAAAAGATTATGTCCAATTATCATATCTCAAAACAGATAAGCTGCAACTTTCAACACTGAGACTGAGAACCTATGACATGTTACTATCAAAAGACAGTAAGACCTGATTCCTACCTTTACATAACTCCTTAAATCTAGCAAGGATGTTGCAATATCACTGCTAGAAATTAGATGCTTTATATTTCTCCTATGAGCTGAATTCAGTCTTGGAGTTATTTTTCTTTCTAACATCCCAGAGCCTGGTTAACAGTAAGAGGCCCTTTTAATCCTGCTAATGAAATATGCTTTGAGGAAAAAGAGAGCAAAAAGATTAGAGTAGAAAATTTTTTATTATCTTGATCTACCAAGCCTATGACCTATTTCAGGCAGAGTAAGGTCCACCATTGATGAGATATTGGCAGATGAATGGATATAAGGCTTCATAATTTCCAAGAAATTATCATCTGGACTGCAGATTCACAATGAAAAAAAAAGATTTATTGTTCCAAAAGTTGAGGGACATGGGGCAGAATAGATGGCATTCAAGTTGGCATTGTATTGTTCCTGAACTCTCCATGCTTTCTTTGATTTGAATATTCCATTCTAAAAGGTACTATTAGGATTTCATGCCTAAAGAAGTCTATCTGACTTTAGGGACTCTCTAGGGAGAGAGAATGAGCAACTGGGGAGTCTGGGAAAAAAGAAACCAGGCATCAAGAGCTGGGACTTGATGAGCTCTTGCTAGTTTAAATCTTTTAATAGGCTCCAGGTATGAATGTCCTGGTCACCATTTTCAGAACTACTAGAAAATCCTCCCCACTTCTTTAGGGAATCTAATATGCCTAAAAAGTCAAGAGGCAAATGACCTCTTCCTCTGAGACAAAAGGTTCATTCTAGACACAGTCTATCAGGCCAGCGAAGCTTCTCTGAATATGGCCAACTTGTGTCATTTTCATAATTAAACTCCTGTGTTCCAGTTATTATTGCTCTGTTCCACAGTCAGAGACAAAACACCATGTACGAGTGCTCACATGGGTTCTTCTGCACAGAGTTGTTGCAATTCTAATCCCGTGGATAAGAGACTTAATCATATGCCCACTAAAGAGTTGAAATCACATATGTTGTTTTGTGCAGCGTTTTGATAAATGTTATGAGACCCTCAGGTAGTAATTACCTCTTTTTTGTTTGTCTTTGGTTTTCATCAATTTGACTATGTTGTGTCTGGATATGAATCTCTTTGTATTTCTTCTACTTGGGATTCACTTAGCATCTTAGGTCTGTAATTGAGTGAGAAACTTGCCCATGATTTCTTCAAATATTCTGATCCATTTTTTTTTCCTTTGCACTCTGAATACATATGTTACTTAATTCATGATATTATCTCAAAGGTCTGAGGTTCTGTCCATTTCTCTCCAATATGTTTTTCTCTATCATTTAGATAATTTTTGTTGATCTAGCTTCAAATTCAACTCATTCTTCTGCCAGTTCAAAAGTTCTATTGAATGTTCTAGTGAATTTCTCCTTTCTGTTATTGTTCTTAAATCCAGACTGTCTTTTTGGTGCTTTTTTTATAATTTGTTTTCTTATTGAAAATTTTATTTTATTTATGATTAACATACTTTTATTTAATTCTCTAAAAATTATTTTCTTTAGTTCTTTGAATATATTTGTAATAACTGCTTTGAAGTCTTTACTAAATTCAGTGTCTGGGAATATGTTTTCCATTGACTGTAATAACTGCTCTTTTCCTGAGTATGGTTCATAAATTTTTATTTCTTGCATATCCTATAAGTTATTGTTAAACTGGACAGTTTATTTTTCAAACTAGTTATTTCTCTATTTTTAACCAGAAAATCAACCCTTAGGTTTGGAAATTTTTGTTCCAATGGAAAAATCCTCCACTATTTTTTCAGCACAATGTAATCTCATATAGAAATATCAGCAGAAATTTAATTATAAGATATTTTAAGTAACGTTTGACTTTTTGGCTTTAAATAATCATTTCTCCCAGAAATTAGTCTGTTTATCCTTCATATGATTTGACAATGAGCAACTTCTCATTAGAAAAAAGGTTTTTAAAATACGTTTTGTTTCTTGAATTTTTGTGTGTTTTACTTTACTTTCTAAAGTGTGGTTGACACACAATGTTTCATGAGTTTCAAATGTACAACATAGTGATTCAACAACTCTATATATTATGCTATGCTAGCCACAAGTGTTGCTACCATCTGCCATCATAGTATTACAATACCACTGACTACATTCCCTATGATATACTTTTCATTACTTTGATTTATTCATTCCATAACTAGAAGCCTATACCTCTGACTCCTCTTCACCCATTTCACCGTTCTTCCACCACGACCTCCCCTCTGGTGACCAACAGTTCTTTGTATTTATGGGTATTTCTTTTTTTTGTCCATTTGTTTTGGTTTTTAGATTCCATATATAAATGAAATCATATAGTATTTGTCTTTTTCTATCTGACTTATTTCAATTAGCATAAGTGATCTAAGAGATCACTCTTAAGAGATATACTCTCTAAGTCCTTGTTATTACAAATGGCAAGCTATCACTCTATGGATGATTAATATTCCCTTGTGTGCTCTCTCTCTCACACGCACACACACACACACACACTACATCTTCTTTATTCATTCATCTTTTGATGGACACTTATGTTGCTTACATATCTTACCTATCGTAAATAATGCTGCATTAAACATAGGAGTGCATAATCTTTTCTAACTAGTGTTTTTGTTTTCTTTGGATAAATACCCAGTAGGAATTACTGAATTGTATGGTATTTCTATTTTTAATATTTTGAGGAATCTCCATATTTTCCACAGTGGTGCACCAATTTACATTCCCACCTATGGTGCATAAGGGTTTCCTTTTTTCTACATCCTCACCACTGCTTGTTATTTCTCGTCTTTTTAATAACAGCCATTTTGATAGGTGTGAGGTAATAGCTCATTGTAGTTTTGATTTGTAGTTCCCTGATGACTAGTGAGCATCTTTTAAAAGCTGAGCATCTTTTAATGTCTTTTGGCCATCTGTATATTGTCTTTGGAAAAGTGTCCATATTGCCCATTTTTAAATTGGAATACTTCGGTTTTTCCCCACTTTTGGTATTGAGTTGTACAAGTTCTTTATATATTTTGGATATTGAATATATCATTTGCAACTATCTTCTCTCATTTGCCTTCTCCCATTTGCTTTTTGATTTTGTTGATGATTTTCTTTGCTGTGCAAAAGCTTATTATTTGGGTATAGTCCCTATAGTTTTTCTTTTTGTTTTCCTTGCCTAAAGAGGCATTATCTATAAATATGTTACTAAGACCAATGCTCAAGAAATTACTACCTATGTTTCCTTTTAGGAGTTTTATGGTTTCAGTTCCCACATTTAGGTCCTTAATCCATTTTAAGATTATTTTTGTGTGTGGTGTAAGAAAGTGGTCCAGTATCATTCTTAAGCATAGAGCTGTCCAGTTTTCCTAGCATTATTTATCAAAAAATACTGTGTTTTCCCCATTGTGTTATTCTTACTTCCTTTGTGGTAGATTAATTGATCATATAAACATGAGTCTATTTTGGGGTTCTTTGTCATGTTCCATTGATCCTATGTCTATTTTTGTGCCAGTACCTTACCATTTTGAATACCATAGCTTTGTAGTGTAGCTTGAAATCTGGGATTGTGATATCTCCAGCTTTGGTCTTTCTCAAGATTTCTTTGGCTATTTGACGTGTTTTATGGTTCCATGCAAATTTTAAGGTTGTTTGTTCCAGTTCTGTTTTAAAAAATTGTATTTTGATAGGCATTACATTGAGTTCATAAATTGCTTTGGTTGGTATGGACATTTTAAAAATATTAATTCATCCAATTTATAAACATGTTATATCTTTACATTTGTTTGTGCTATCTTCAATTTTTTTTATCAATGTCTTAAAGTTTTGAAGTATAGGTCTTTCACTCCTTGATTAAATTAATTTTTAGTTGTTTTATTCTTTTGGGTGTAATTCTAAGTGGGATTCTTTTTTAAATTTCTCTTTCCACTACCCCTACTTTGTTATTAATGTAGTAAATTAAAAAACATTGTTATTAATGTAATAAAAACTACATTAATGTAGTAAATTTAAAAAACATTGTTACAATGTAATATAAACAGATTTCTGAATATTAATTTTGTGTCCTGCAACTTTACTGAAATCATCAATTATGATAATTTTTATTTGTACAATCTTTGGGGTTTTCTATATATAACATCATGTCATCTACAAATAGTGGCAGTTTTACTTCCATTTTTACCAATTTGGATGACTTTTATTTCTTTTTCTTGTCTGATTGCTGCAGCTAGGAATTCTGGTCCTGAATGAAAGTGTTGAGACTGAGTATCCTTCTCTTATTCCCAATCTTAGAGAAAAAGCTTTCAGTTTTCACCAGTGAGTATGATGGCAGCTGTGGGTTTTTCATATGTAGTTTAAACTATGTTGAAGTATGTTTCCTCTAAATTCACTTTGTTGAGTTTTTATCATGAACAGATGCTATATTTTGACAAATGCTTCTTCTGTATCTGCTGAGATGATCATATAGTCTTGTACGCATTCTCTTGTTAATATGATGTATCTTATCGATTTGTAAATATTGAATCACCCTTGTATCTCTGAAATAAATCCCACTTAATCGTAGTGAATGATCCTTTTAGTGTATTATTGAATTTGGTTTACTAATATTTTGTTGAGGATTTTCACATCTATGTTCATCAGGAATATTGGCTTGTATTCTGTTTGATCATGTGTTTGTTTTATAGTTTTTGGTTTTGGTATCAAGATAATGCTGGCTACATAGAATAAATTGGGAAGGTTTTCTTCCTCTTCTGTTTTTTTGGAATAGTTTAATAATAATAGGTATTAACTCTTCTTTTTTGTTGCTTTTATTTTAACTCCAGTTAGTTAACATAAAATGTTACATTAGTTTCATGTGTACAGTATAGTAATTCAACACTGTCTATGAGCATATCATCCTGTGCTCACAGAAAAGAAGATGTGATATTAACTCTTCTTTAAATGTTTGGTAGAGTGAAACCATGGACTTCTGTTTTGGGGGAGTTTTTGATTACTAATTAAATTTTATTAGAAATAATTTGTCCATTCAAATTTTTTTTACTTCTTCCTCATTCTATTTTGGAAGTTTTATGTTTCTAGGTATTTATCCACTACTTCTAGGTTTTCCAGTTTATTGGAATATAATTTTTCACAGTATTCTCTGATTCTTTGTATTTCTGTGGTGTGGGTTGTTA
Source organism: Crocuta crocuta (assembly GCF_008692635.1). Taxonomy (NCBI): domain Eukaryota; kingdom Metazoa; phylum Chordata; class Mammalia; order Carnivora; family Hyaenidae; genus Crocuta; species Crocuta crocuta. Next base: position 5,936,131 of record NW_027532679.1, on the reverse strand, counting down.
TTTCTCCTTCATTTCTAATTTCTAATTTTGAGTCTCTTTTTCTTGAGTTTGGCTGAAGGTTTATTAATTTTGTTTCTTTTCAAAGAAACAACTCTTGGTTTCATTTATTTTTTCTATGATAATTTAGTCTCTTTAATTTTTCTCTAATCTTTATTGTTTTCTTCCTTCTAACTTTGGTCTTGGTTTGTTATTCTTTTTCTAGTTCCTTTAGGTGTAAGGTTAGATTATTTGAGATTTTTCTTATTTCTTGATGTAGGCCTGTACCACTATAAACTTCCTTCTTAGAACTGCTTTTCCTGCCTTTTGTGGTTTTAATTGAGATTTACATGACTCCATTCTTTCCTTTATTACTGTATTAATTATACCTTTTAAAAAAATTATGTGGTTGTTGCCCTAGAGTTTGTAATAGGTACTTACAACTAATTCAGTTCCACTTTCAGATAACACTATGAGACTTCACAGGTAGTATGGGTATGTTATAATTTTAAAAAAAGTCTAATTCCTTCCTTTCATCCCTTTGTATCATTGCTGTCATTCATTTCACTTATATATAAACAAAAAATGTAGATATATCAGTTAGTATATATCAATCTATGTGTATATAATTAATAAAAAGAAAAATAGGTGTTTTACCTTCATTTATTTTTTGACGCTTTCCTTTCTTTATATAGATCCAAGGTTCTGACCTATATTATTTTCCTTCTCCCTATAGAAATTCTTTTAACATTTCTACAAGGCAACTCTACTATCAATAAATTCTTTCAATTTTTGTTTGTTTGAAAAGGTATTTTTCTCCTTCACTTTTGAAGGATAATTTTACAGGGTACAGGATTTGAGGTTGATGGGGTTTTTCTCTCAACATATTAAATATTTTATTCCACTTAACTGTTTGCACAGTTTCTGAAAAGTTGAGTATAATTCTTTGTTTCTTTTTAAATAAGATGATTTTCCTCTTTGACTTCTTTATCTCTGATTTTCTGTAGTTTGAAAATGATATGGCTAGGTATAACCTTTTTGTTGTCTTGTGTTGTTGTTGTTTGGTGTTTATGTTGCTCAGTATTCTCTGAGCTTCTTCTGATTTTATTTCTGACATCAGTTCGTATAAATTCTGTCATTATTGTTTCAAATTGTTCTTTTTTCTCTTCTCCTTCTAGTATTCCTATTATGTAAATATTTTGTAGTTTCACATGGTCCTTTGATAAAGTTTTTAGTTTTGTTTTTCCAGTGTTTACTCTCTTTGATTTTCAGTTTTGGAGGTAACAGTAAAAAAAAAAAAAAAAAAAAAAAAATTTTTGGGCT
>NW_027532679.1:5897845-5934712 GCF_008692635.1 Crocuta crocuta | reverse complement strand
AAAAAAAAAAAAAAAAAAAAAAATCTTTAGGCTCAGAGATTCTTTCCTCAGGTATGTCCAGTCTTTTATTATTATTTTTTTAAATGTTTATTTATTTCTAGGAGACAGAGAGAGAGAGAGAGACAGCATGAGCAGGGGAGGGTCAGAGAGAGAGGGAGTCACAGACCAAAACAGGCTTCAGGCTCTGAGCGGGCAGTCAGCACAGAGCCTGACGTGGGGCTCGAACCCACAAACCGTGAGATCATGACCTAAGTGAAAGTCGGACGCTTAACCAACTAAGCCACCCAGGCATCCCAAGTCTTTTAGTAAGCCAATCAAAAGCAGTCCTCATTTTGTCAGTGTTTCCATTCTCTAACAGTTCTTTTTCTTTTAGGATTTTCATCTCTCTGCTTAACATTCCCCATTTGTTCTTGCATGCTTTCTACTTAATCAAAGTCCTACTATAGTCATTAAACTTCCCAGTCTTATAATTCCAGTATCCCTGCCATAGCTAGTTCTGATACTTGCTCTGTTGTTTCAAACTGTTTGTTTTGTTTTGCTTTTTGCCTTTTAGTATGTCTTATACCATCATTTTCTTGACAATCAGATATGATGTACCAGGAAGTATATAAATAGGCCTTTAATAATGTGGTGGTGAGATGTATGTATGGGAGAGAAGTGTTCCATAGTCCTATGAATAGGTCTCAGTCTTCTAGGAAGCCTGTGCCTCTGTACTGTGAACTTCACATGTATTTTCACATTCTCTCCCCTCTTAGCTGGCACAGGATGAGTACAGTGAGCTGGAATTGAGTATTTCCCTCCTCACACATGGATTGCTAGAATAGACAGGAATTGGGTATTTGCTTTAACATACGTGGAAAGTAGAGCTGACTAGAGTTGGTTAATCCCCTTTCCCTAGGTCAGGTAGGTTCTGATAATACTTGAGCAGGTTAGGCTCTGGATTGACTTGTTTCTTCTAAGGATAGGAAATTTGTTAGGAAGGGATGCTCTGGTGTACCTGGGTGGCTTCAAAGGGGTAAGTGTCTGACTTTGGCTTAGGTTATGATCTCACTCACAGCTCATGGGTTCAAGTGAGCCCTGCATCAGGCTCTGTGCTGACAGCTCAGAGTCTGGACCCTGCTTTGGATTCTCTGTGTGTGTTTGTCTCTCTCTCTCTCTGCTACTCCCCTGGTCAGTCTCTCTCTCTCTCTCTCTCTCTTTTAAGAATAAATGAACATTAAAAAAGATTTTTTTTTAAAGGGAGTGCTCTGGGGGTGCATGGGTGGCTCAGTCAGTTAAGCATCCAACTCTTTATTTCAACTCAGATCATGATCTTGTGGTTGTGAGACCAAGCCCCACATGGGACTGCACACTGGAATCTGCTTAAGATTCTTTCTCCATCTCCCTCTGCTCCATCTTCACTCTTGCTCTCTCTCTCTCTCTCAAAAACAAAACAAAACAAAACAAAACCCAACCAACAAACCAAACAAAAAAACTTAAAAGGGAATGGAGTGCTCTGGTGTATTTGAATTCCTTTCCCTTCCCCTTGTAGGAATTTTGATGAGATTTTTCTTGGATATTTACTATGAGAACGTCGTAAGACTCCAAGAGGTAAACTCCCAAAAAGGTACCTTCCACCATGACTTAGTCCCTTGGTGTTTTTAACTCTCACAGTTGGCCACATAGAGCCTCCAGCAATTTGTCAATTATGGGTTAGGTTTTCTTACTCTGTCCTGGTTTCCAAGGCAGTTTCCACTCATGGGTTTCTGCTCTGGTAATTTGTGATTCCCTGTATTCACCTGTCTCTCTAGTCCCAGGGCAGCAGTTTGCCCTGAGTCCTCATTTCTGATATAGATCCAGGAAGATATGATGACTTTTCCATCTATTTAGTTTTTTACTTATTAGTACAGAGTGGTGACTTCTAAGCTCCTTACAGGCTGACCCATGACTCAGAAGTCCTAATGATTACCTTTCATATATTTTCCTCCAAGTTTTTATTTAAATTCTAGTTAGTATACAATGTAATATTAATTCTAGGTCTAGAATTGTGATTCTTCACTTACATACAACACCCAGTGCCCATTAATAGCTACCTTTTAAATAACTGCATATATATGAGGAATTTATTTAAAAGAAAATATGAAGTAAATATTAGTATCAATAGTAGATGTGAATGGCCCTGAATCCAACATGTAGAAATGCATGACTAATGTGTGGAAAATATTGTGTTAGGCAATGTGTATAAATACACTAGGCCACTCTCCTACTCTTCCTCTGGACCAGCATCCCAACCACTGCTCCTAGGGCAAATGTTTAATTGAGGAAAGGAAAGAAAAGGAGAGGGAGGAGGCTGACGATGTCTAGATGCCAATATCCTATGCTTCCTAAAGAACTATTGGAGGACAAAAAAAAAAAAGAAAGAGAGAGAGAGAAAAGAAAAAAAGAAAAAAACTGTTGGAGGACAGTGAGTAATGGAAGCCACTCAAGAGATCAATATTATGCTAATGAACACGTGAAGCACTTTAGGAGGTTGTTACACCTCACAGGCTAGAAGCAGAGAGCAGAGCCATTTGAGGGTCCAGAATTAAGAAAGGTGGACTTTTAAGTGAAACATAACTGAGCATTTCTGAGAACCGTTTCATCCCCCACCACACACACATTTTTGTGGATGCTGGGAGCCATATTTCTGTGATATGATCACTTCTTCTTCACTACAGCTTATTGAAGCAGGAGGAGGAAACCAACTCAAGCTGAGCCCAATTGACAAATCTCTCCTATGGAAATTTAGAATTAAAATAAGAGATACTGTTCAGTTTCCATTATCTCTTGAACCAGAAGGATATATAAACTAGGGAACAGTGCTATGATCAGTTCCTGCTATATGCACAGGAAAACAGGCAGTCATTCCATAGAAAGGGAAAAGAATGATACAGGCACTTAGCAAGGAAAAGGGATGGAAGGCCCCGTTGGCCCGTAGAGCAGTTTATGGTTAACAGTCCCTGGTTCTAGTTAGCTTCAGTTACCACTTGCTGTACAGATTAACTAAAAAATTAGGGCCTTAAACAATTTTAGTATGTCTCATTTTGTGGGTTAGGAATTAGGGCGGAGCTTAGGTGGGTGGGCTTCCTGCTTCATATGTTATTGACTGAAGTTACTTTGGCTGGCAGACAGACTGGTCTAGAGAGCTCATGATTGCCCTGCTCATACATATGGTGCTTTAGCTAGAAGGAATAAGTCTGGGGTCAGCTAAAATCGTCAACCTGACCGTCTACATATGACCTCTGCAATGGCAGTTTCCGACTAGTCAGGCTTGTTTCAGAGTGGCTCAGAAATCCCCCAGAAAGTATTCTAAGAGAGGAAGTGAAAGCTGCAAATGTGTTAAGGTCCCAGACTGGAAACTACCACTACATTCTCCTCTGCCCCAAATCTAATTCATTAAGTAATTCATTAAGTCCAGTTTAATTTCAAGAGGTGGAGAATTAGACTTGACTTCTCAATGAAAAGAGTAGAAAGGAATTGGTAGCCGTCTTTAATCCTGCTTGAAGTACTTGGGATTCTGAATGTTGTGTGCCTTCATAGAAAGCAGCCCTTTTGGGCAGGCTAAATTTAGTTATTTGTACTTATTGTATCCACGAATAACTTATAAAATCAATACTTGGTATTTGGTTGGCCCTTTAAACTTCTCTGAATATAGTACACTGAATTAAAAAGTAGAGGTTCAGTAGAAAACAGGTTTATAAGTTTAGGCTCTGCTGCAAGAAAGATCAAGGTTCAAATACTAACTTTACAACTTACTAGTTTTGTGACCTCAGACAAGTGACTTTCCTTCTCTGAGCTTTAGCTTCCTTGTGTGTGAAGGGAAAGATTAACAGTGCCTACCTCACTCAGTGATGTAAGGGGTCAAGTGATATCATAAGCATAAAACTCTTAGCCCAGTGTCAGGAATATAGCAAGCACCTAATCATTGTGGCTCTTATTCTTTTTATTAATTGTTGTTAGAGCTTCAAGTCAAAAAATATAAAAGAAAGGTTATACACTCCAGGAATATACAACCTAGCTGGAAGACTGGGTATTTCTATTAATAGAGAAATAACATTACAGCTAGTTAGCATTAAATTAAAATGAAACAGTGGTAAAGAGAGCAAGTTCATATAGGTTTTTAGAGGAGAAGAATTTCAGGCAGGTAGAATAGCAGAAGCAAAGATAATCAGGTAAAAATAGAAACACTTTTCAGGAACACCTAGTGGAGTAGTGCAGCTACTAATCCTGTAGGGGGTAAGATGAAAAGAAGGTAGTTACTTGAGAGAGTAAAAGCCTTGAATGCCAAGTTAAGGAATTTGTAATTTATACTTAAGTCTGGGAAATTCCTCAGCAGTTCTAAAATAGTATTTAGTATTAGTATATTAACTTCCTAATAAAAAACAGACTTGAATGAATTGAAAGAAATTTTTAAAAGGGAGACAACCTCTGGACATAATATAGATAAGGATGAGGAATTATAGAGCCCATATGATGAGAGCAGGAAATGGATAAATGGTAGCATGTCAGAGATGTCAAACAGGCAACATTGATGAACTGGCAGGAATTGTGACAGATAAGATGTAAAGAAAATGGAGGCATTGATTATGTCAACCAGGACAATAATTGCCCTATTGACAGAAATGGCAAAGTCTGAGAAGGTGGTTAATTTGGAGCAAGAGGGAAGCTAGAAGGAAAAAGAAAGAAGCCTTGGGTGGAAGGACAAAGATAGAATGAGAAGATAGAAGAAATGAGTAAGGTGTGAGACATCATCATTGCCTCAACCTTTAGAGTCCATGCTTCCTTCACCCCAGAAGCACAGGCATTTACACACCTGAGTTATGGCTTTTGAAATAATGGATCCTGAAGGAGAAAATTTATAATTCCTAATCCCAGAGATCTTCTCTCTCAATTTCCACAAGCCTGAGCCAGAAATAAAGGGTTCTTCCTCCACCCATTTCCCTACATTAAGTCACATACAAATGTTCAGGTCAGTTAAAAGGAGTCTGACACATAAGTTCTTTTATTGTGGTTATGTATTACCAGGTCTCAGTAAATATTCTCTCTCTCTCTCTGAGTGTGTGTGTGTGTGTGTGTGTGTGTGTGTGGGAGAGAGAGAGAGAGAGACAGAGAGACAGAGAGACAGAGAGAGAAACAGACCTAGCCTCAGAGGAGCACAATGAGTCTTTGATAGGCTAGTGCTCCCAGATACAGTGAGGATTTACATTACTTCTCCAATTTGTGGGAAGTTCTTCCATACACAAAACTGCCTGTCTGCCTCTGTGTTCTAAATGTATTTATTAGCTGGGAGCAAGCAGAAAGCTATTTCACCCACCATCATATACAGCCCAACCAGATGGGCGAGATAGTCATTCCATAACCCACAGAAGATTAGAAGGAACTACCTAGATTCTATGTCCCCAAATGCAATGTGAGGGTCATAGTTTTATTTTTTTAAGTTTACTTATTTTGAGAGACAGAAAGAGTGCAAATAGAGGAAGAACAGAGGGAGAGGGGGAGAGAGACTCCTAAGCAGGCTCCATGCTGTCAACACAGAGCCTGGTGCAGAACTTGAATCCATGAACCACAAGATCATGACGTGAGCTGAAATCACGAGTCAGATTCTTAACTGACTGAACCACCCAGGTGCCCCATGAGGGTCATAATTTTAAATAACCTCTGCTCTCAGAAATAACCATGAACACTTACTCCAAGGCAGAGAGTATTCCTAACTTATCTCCATTTATCTTCTGTACTCCCTTAGTCTACCCAGGCTGCTATCTCAAAATACCATAGAATGGGTAGGTTAGAATTACACTGCTTATAGTTTGGGATGTTGGAAAGTCCAAGAGATAGTTACCAACATAGTCACTTTCTGGTGAAGGTCCTCTTCCTTATTCTTCCCCAACACCCTCTCTGTGTCCTCACATGGTAAAAGGGGCAAGAGAGCTCTCTCGGTCTTTTCTATAAGACACTAATCTCAATCATGAGGGTTCCATTTGCATGACTTAAACCCCCAAAGGCCCTGATACCATCATTTTGGGTGTTAGAATGTCAACACATGGATTTGGGAGGACACAAACTTTTAGGCCATAGTGTATACTGTAATTAATTTTCTCAGAGAAAATCTCCCACCATGCCCTTGTATAAGTAATTTTATAGATAAATGATCTGTTTTCTATGTGATTCCCAGCATCCATTCCCCTTTTGAGTGGCCTTCTTATATCTATTTGAAGGATTCCTCTTCCATTATGTAATGTCTTGGCAGAAGGGTATTTTCTAGTACCCACCCCCTCCAGCCATGATAGCATATTTCTTTTTATTTTTTAATTATTTTTAATGTTTATTTTTGAGAGTGAGACAGATTATGTGGGGGGGAGAAGGGCAGAGAGAGAAGGAGACACAGAATTGGAAGCAGACTCCAGCTGTCAGCCCTAGCCCAACTCAGGACTCAAACTCACGGACTGAAAGTTCATAACCTGAGCCGAAGTCGAATGCTTAACCCACTGAGAGACCCACATGCCCCGGTAGCATATTTCTTCCACCTGCCATCTAGTTCAGTTAGGGGATGTCAGGAGACCAGGAGTGCCCAGTCAAAAGACCTCTCCCTAGATCTTGAATCCTGACCTAGCACTGATAACTAATGTGGCAGTGACCATAACCATTTCTTCTTGACCAGGTTCTTCTGGTGACCAGACAGCCTTGGTTTCCTACTTCCTTTTCTTTTTCTCCCAAGGCTTCCCTCTTCCTATTTCCAGTGGGGCCAAAGAGGTATCCTCACTCGGAGCCCACTCACCCCATTTTAGATGCCCAAGATTCCAAAAGTCCCTGCTCACACAGCCACAGCCTGCATTCAGTGCTTCCCCACATTTGCGCTCCTGAGAGCAGACCGTGCTGCCACTTGTGCACATATTTCTGGGACCCAAGATTGGACATGGGATGGCTTTTGTAAAGAAGGGTAGGATGTGAATATAACTTGATGTAGGGTATCCACATGTGCATGGACAAGGTCCTTTTAGGGCCTGAGAATGGGAAGAAGGGAAGAATAGGAGGTTCTTTTGAGAAACCTCTAAGAGCAATCAGGGGCTGAGGGTGCTGGGGCATTTTGTGGGCAGAGGTTGCCCAGTTTGAACTGTGTAGGGTGAAAAGAAACCATGTAGCTTATAAAATGCTTAGACTGGGGGCAAGGGGAATGGGGGTCAGTGGGCAAGGAGCCGAGCTTCAGCATAAAGAACTCCCCTACCCCCAAGATCTGTCCAAAAGAAGAAAAACGTAGGAGCTTTTCTCAGGGATTTCCTGAACCATCAGAAGTGGAAACTGAGGATGGAGCCAGCAAACCAGGGAAAAATGTTTCTCTGTCATCTCTCTCCATTCCTGCCTGGCCTCTTGTGTGTCTGCATATCCTCATAGCAAATGCACAAGCCATCCACAGTTACTTGGAAGTAACTGTTGCTTTGCACATATTTTTTTTAAGAACATCTATTTGTCAAGAGCAAAGGAGAGACCATATTTCATGTAATAGTTTGTTAGTTTGATTTATAACTCATAAATATTTAAACATAAAGTATATGGGCCTCCATTTGTACTCTTGCCCTGGCACCTCTACTTTCTGGATAGCTTACTTGCCATTCTCTAGCTTTATCTTCAGGTTTCTCATCAATTCTCCAAGTCCCAGATAGCTTTTCAACAATCCTTTTACTTATCTCATCAGGATCAGCTTTTATCATTTACAAATGGGAAACTTCCAGACATGCCTGGCATTAAAAGTTTGCCTTCACTTCATCTAATAAACTTTTAAGTCTTATTTCTTTCTTTTGTTACCTACTGGTTATTGTTTGGAGAGGTAGGTGTGTGTGTGTGTGTGTGTGTGTGTGTGTGTGTGTGTGTGTTTACAAAGAAGAAAAGAAAATCACCTAAAATTCAAGTAATGTTTTGTAGAGAGTCTTTTCCAATAGCAAAAATAAAATCACATCGTTTTATAGTTATTCTTTTCACATAGTGTAATCATTTCCCCACCATTAAATATTCTTTAGGAACAGTGTTTTTAATGACAGATTTCCATCATGTGGATATTTTCATAACTTATCTAATAAATCCCTGAGTTTTTTCATTGGTATAAATGATGCTGAGATTCAGATCTTTGGGCACAAATCCTTTTCTGCATTTCTTAATCCTTTAAAAATAGATTCCTGAGGAAGGGAATATACATCTTATTTTTTTAACTTAATTTGTTTTGAGAGAGACAGAGAGCACAAGCAGGGGAAGGACATAGAGAGAGGAAGAGACAGAATCCCAAGTGGGCTCTGAGCTGATAACCCAATGTGGGGCTCCATCCCTCGAGCTGTGAGATCATGACCTGAGTGGAAACCAAGAGTCAGAAACTTAACCTACTGAGCCACCCAGGTGCCCCAGGAAATACACATTTTAAAGATAATTGATACATATTTTAAAATGCTTATTTATTTTGAGAGATAGCAAGTGGGAAAGGGGCAGAGAGAGAAGGAGAGAGAAAATCTCAAGCAGACCCTGTGCTGTCAGCATAGAGCCAGACATGAGGCTCGATCTCAAAAACCGGGAGATCGTGACCTGAACTGAAATGAAGAGTCAGACACTCAACTGACTGAGCCACCCAGGCACTCAAGGTAGTTGATACATATTAACAGATTTTCCCCAAGCAAGGTTTTATCAATTTGCCTTCAGCCAGCATACTTTGAGAATGATTTCCCATACCTTCACTAATTACCCAGTTCTCTTTTTAATCAAGTGCCCTCAAGGTCATTATTGGCTATACATTCTAATCTCTCTCTCTCTCTCTCTCAAACACACACACACACACACACACACACACACACACACACACACACACTGCCTGCCACAACCCACTTCACTATCAAAGTAAAGTTAATACCATGATAAGGTTTAAGAACAAAATGGAGAAAATGGAGAGACTATATTGTGAATGGAACTAAAGGGGAGTGGAATTCTCTCTTGGACTTTTCCTCTTGGTGTCATTTAATTCTTTTTGGTCTTGTGAGATTAGGGACCTGTTTCCTCCTTTTAGAAGCCGAAAGGGTAGGGGCGCCTGGGTGGCTTAGTCGGTTAAGCGTCCGACTTTCGCTTAGGTCATGATCTCGCAGTTTGTGGGTTCGAGCCCCACGTTGGGCTCTGTGTTGACTGCCAGCTCAGAGCCTGGAGCCTGTTTCAGTCTGTGACTCCCTCTCTCTCTGACCCTCCCCTGCTCACACTGTCTCTCTCTCTCTCTCCTAGAAATAAATAAAACATTAAAAAAAAAAAAAAAGAAGCCGAAAGGACTTCTTCTTCTGAACCAGAAGGAAACAGGGTGCTACTGAAGGAAACACTCAGGCTGGCCACTGATGTCAGTAAAAGATGTGTTCATAGGTTGGTTTTAGGCCAGTGCAACAGCTATGTAAAATATAAAGGAGTTGGAACCAGAGCCTGAAAAGTACTAAAGAGTATTAGCCTGAATTAACTTCTGCATTATCTTCCTCTATGAATGACAGAGATGGGCTGACAAGGTTAGTAGGAACTCTGCTCAAAAGATGGTCATGTCTTTGGTGATTTGGGATCTTGACATAAGAGACCTAATGTGATTAAATTTTCTCTCTGATTCATTTCTTAGAGGCATTTGCCACAAGGCAAATTAGTCAGATGGAGTTTGAGATCTGGTCATCTGATTGACAGAAAACAGAGTGAAATGAGGCCCCTCATAAAAATTTCAACAAGAATGAATGGATGCCAACTAAATCAGCTGACACAGCTAGAAGCATCCTGGAGGCCAGGTTTGGACTGAACCAAGTGGTTTCTCAGAATGGCCTAGTGTGAGAAAAGTCAGAGATCAAGTGTAGGTTGTTATGGAAAAGAGAAGCAACCTGGGAAAATCAACTCTGCCAAACTTAGGCGGTTGGAGATGGAAGAAAATTCCCATGGGAGCTGGGACAAAGTGAAAAGCCAGATAAAGGCAAGGTAAGGAAGAGAGAGTTTTCATGACCATATCATTGGAGTACCCATTTGTATGGAATGTGAACTAGCTAAAAGGTGGATTCACGGGGCTGGTTTAAAATCACCACTTTGGGGGCAGCTGGGTGGCTCCACTGGTTGAGCATCCGACTCTTGATTTTGACTCAGGTCATGATCCCATGGTTATGAGATTGACTCCTGCATTGGGCTCATGCTGAGTGTGGAGCCTGGTTAAGATTCTTTGTCTCTCCCTCTGCCCTTCTCCCCTGCTCATTCTGAAAGCGAAGGTAGGAAGGAAGGAAGGAAGCTGCCACTTTGTAGCAGACATAGCTTTGGATTCCTCTTCAAAAGAGTGATGTGTCTTAAAATAATGAAGACACACTGCCAAAATCAAGGGGAATAATTTATTCAGACAACAGCATACTTCATAATGCTGCATTCTCCCCACTCACCCAGGTCCTGTCTACCACTAGTAATTTCACTGCTAAAGACAGATGGTTCAAAATCCCATCTGTGCATTTTGAGGCCTTCCTTTCCCCTCTCATCCTTTTACCTTGANGAGAACACTGATTTATTTCTCATATATATATATATATATATATATATATATACTGGTTTGTTTTTTTTTTAAAAAACAAAAACAAAAACTAGGGGCACCTGGATGGCTCAGTCAGTTAAATGTCCAGCTTCGGCTCAGGTCATGATCCCATGGTTCATGGGTTCTAGCCCTGTGTCGGGCTCTGTGCTGACAGCTAGCTCAGAGCCTGGAGCCTGTTTCAGATTCTGTGTCTCCCTCTCTCTCTGACCCTCCCTTGCTCACGCTGTCTCTCTCTCTCTCAGAAATAAATTTAAAAAACACTAAAAAACAAAACTAGACAACTCAGGATCTTTAAAAGTGAAATGCTAGCCTTTGACTTAGAATATCAGAGTTGGAAAAATCTCGAATTGCAGTTTACTGTGAATACCAGAAAGATTATGTATACATCAAATATGTATATGTCATTTTGGAAAAGATCACACTCCGGAAATGCCTGTCCTCCGTTGTGCTTTGAGTATTTCTGTGGTTTATGAACCACGAACGATCTCTACTCTTTTGAGAAGGGTTTGAGCTGTGGTCATGCTTCCTCTAGTTCAAATCCCTTTCTCTATGTCGTTCTCAGAAAGCCAGAACCGCTAGGGGAGAATGTCTCAAATCATAACACAGACCACTTGGAGAAACATGATTACACTGAATTAAAACAAGTTTTCCACCAGCTCCAAATTAAATGTTAGAAGACACTGGGGTCCTAAATTTATTTGGTTTCTGTCCTAAAGAAGACAGATGCTGAAAGGGGTGTCTGGCCTTAGAGAAAGAAACAGAATTCATTCTTTCCCTAAGGATCAGTACATTTACAGACCCTAAGCTCAGAAAATGTATGTCTTGTCAAAGAAAAACATGAAAAGTACAAGTATACTTTCAGCATTTGTGAATGTTCCAGTTCCAAGCTTCTAAGCTGAGGGGGAAAGGGAAAAAGGAAAGTAGAGGTGGTAGGAAAAATGCCTCTTAAATGCACATTAGATTTGGAGGCTAATCTTTGAAACTGCATTTGCCTTTATTCTTCTTGACTTAAGTTAATGGGATCAAAATAGCTTCAGAATACATCATTTCTTTTCCAATTTCACGTAGCTGCAAACCCTTTATTAAGGAGAGCTGACCTTCCACACTCTAGTGAATGTGTTTTGTTCTCTTAATTTCACCAGTAAGCAGATAACCACTCCAATGCCACTTGCCAAACCTGGCAAAAGACAGTGAGCATTTAATTAGCCCCGTGTTGAGTCTAAAATAGACAAAACCATCACTGGAGGAAAAATTGTTTTCCAGAAGTGTAGACTCGATAGGATTTGTGATATCCTATCTCTTCAGAGGATGTCTGTGGTTGCTGTGTGTTTGCTTGTTTATGCTACCTTGAAGGATCAACAAAGATGCTGAAACAAAAGGAATGTGGAATTTGGACTTGGAAGGACTTAGACCAAATACTGGTCTCATCAACTAGCAGTGTAATCTTAGCCAAGTTACTGAAAGCAATTTTTTCTAAACCTGATCACACACATCTGAGTCACTTGGGTTTCAGCCAAAGACTCTGGTTGTTTTTGGGTTTTGGGGTATTTTTTAAGGTTTATTATTATTGAGGGGGAGCATGTGTGCACATGTGGGGCATAAAAAGAGGGAGGGAGAGAATCTCAAGCAGTCTCTGTGCTTAGCAAGAGCCCAAAGCAGGGCTTCATCCCAGTCCAACAAACCTTGGAATCATGACCTGAACTGAAATCAAGAGTCAGCTTACCTGACTGAGCCACCCAGGGGCCACTAGAGTCTGATTTTTATTTTAACTTTTTGAATGTTTATTTATTTTTGAGACAAAGACAGAGTGTGAGCAGGGGAGGAGCAGAGAGAGAGAGGGGGACACAGAATCTGAAACAGGCTCCAGGCTCTGAGCTGTCAGCACAGAAACTGAAGCAGGGCTCAAACCCATGAACCATGAGAAAATGACCTGAACTGAAGTTGGACGCTTAACTGACACCCAAGCACTCCTAGAGTCAGATATTTAAACAAGCATTTCGGGTGATGCAGATGGGCCACCAATTTTGAGAGCCTCTGCTCTGTATTCAGTGTCCTGTGCCATCTGTGAGTGCTAAAGGAGATAAAAGACTTGAAACCTCTTTTTTTGCTGTCCTGCACTCCGTACATATCAAATATTTTCCTTGAATTACTAATTTTATTGTTTTTTAACACACTTTTTATATTAGTTTCAGGTATACAATATAGTGATTGGACTAAAATTTTTATTTTCTACAGAAATTTTCAGCTTACTTTTAGGAGGCAACCTATTTAAAATAACTGCCATGTATCTATTGTTTATCACCAAAAAACCCAGCAATATTGCTGCTTAAGGAACCCAACAAATTACAAACAAAACATCTCTCATCAGAGAGGCATGAGAATAAAGAGAAACATTTTTCTTCTTTTTAACTAAAGATTTAACTATGAAAAAAAGGATATGAAATTATTAGGATTACGTGTCCTTCCTCCATTTCCCTTTCATCTGAAAGCAAATGGAGATGTGAGAACCATTTTGCAGCAGGTGATCATGCTAATTTTCTGGGTCATTTCCTCAAGGTGTCCTTAAAAGTAGCAATCATCTCTGTTCAAAGCAGTTCCCTCCCGTTAGATACATCAGCTCCCCAAATGTTTGACACCTTTTAATAGCTGCTTTCTGTTACCTCAAAAAACATTGCCTGTGTGGATTAGCTTTTTCTCAACCCTTGTCCATTGGGAAAAACGCAGCATTAAAACACAATATCCAAACTCCTACCATGGCATTTTTTCCACTGTGAGATATTCCATGATAGTTTCATATATCAGTATAGCATTGTTTTTGCTTTCAAGCCCCTTTCATGGCCCCATCATATCAGTTCTCATAACATTGAAGATCGGTGAAGCAGATATCACTGCTGCATTTTTAAATATGAGAAAACTAAGGAATCTGAAATATAGTGAGGTCACTGAGCTGGTTGAGTGACCAAAATGGAGCCAGAAACACCAGATTCTTAATTTGTATTCTTCAGGACTCCAACCCCAGTGTACTTAAGCAATGTTGGCTGTTAATATCAAGACCTCCAATGAGTAGATGCTGTCTTAGGCATGGATGGTTGCAGGATTTCAAAAGATATCAAGTAGCAGTGCCATGGAATCCCTCTGATTCTCTGCCTGTCTATCTGTGTGTGTGTGTGTGTGTGTGTGTGTGTGTGTGTGTGTGTTCGCGCGCGCGCGCGCGCGCACACGGGCGCGTGTTGTTCCCTGTCTTTGTGTGTAGGTGTGCAGATATCTGTGATCTCTGTGTAAGTGTGCCTAAGGTAACTCCTCTTTCTCTGTTTTTGTCTGTCTTCCCTTTGGCTCCTTCTGCCTTTTTCTATTAGTCTCTGCCTCTCTTCCTCCTTTTTTTAATGTTTATTTTTTAATTTATTTCTGAGAGAAAGAGAGAGAGTGAGCAGGGGAAGGTCAGAGAGAAAGAGGGAGACACAGAATCTGAAACTGGCTCCAGGCTCTGAGCTAGCTGTCAGCACAGAGCCCGACGCGGGGCTCGAACCCACGAACCACAAGATCATGACCTGAGCCGAAGTCAGACGCTTAACCGACTGAGCCACCCAGGCGCCCCTCTGCCCCTCTTCCTCAAGATGTTTCTCCCCATCTAGGTCTCCTCTCTCTGTTATCAGTTCTGCTTTCATCTTTTTAAACTTCATTCTCAGATTGGTTTGTTCCATATTGTAGCAAGATGGTCCCTTGAAATTTAAAGCTTCTGTACTTATGAAAATAGAGTATATTGGAAATAAACCCCTCTCTCCCTCTCTCTCAAGAGTCAAAACAAACCACAAAAGTGGCTCTGGTTGACCTTACTTGGGCCATGTACCCTCAGATGGACCATGCTGGTACTCTGGCTGGTCTGAGCAACATGCCAGCCCTTTAGCAGAGACCATCTTGATTCAATCAAAAAGAATCACTTGAAAGGAGGATAAACCATTATCTAAAGGAAAAACAGTCAGCTCTTCCCCCAAAAAAAAAAAAAAAAGTATACTGAATTGGCAAAACAACACATATCCATATATTCTTTATTTTTAGTGCACCATATATTGCCTCTTGTTGTATGATGTCTTTAAGCATTTTTATTCCTTTAAAGTTAGGTCAAAAAGAGAATTCAATATGTTATCTAAAATAATGTCACATGATAACAATCACTGAGCGTGAAAGTCACATAAACAAGCTAAGCTCCTGTTTATTCCATATAAACTTTATCCATAGAGGAATTTTATGAGAAACTATGTTTACATAGCAAAAAGAATATGATGGAAGGAATGCTTAACCAAGTCACATTATCTGAGTCTCCGTTTACCTACTTGGCAAATAGGGTAATAAAATAAGAACTTTTGTAAGCCACAGAATTTGCTCTGGTTCGTTTAAACCGGAAACAGCTTATTATAATGTTAGATGATTTCTGGAAAACATACTGGGATGCTACTGAATCAAGATCAAGTGCAATTAGGAAAAATGTCCAGTCATCCCACGTGCTGTTCTGTGGTAGCTCTATTGCAGATGTCACCCACAACTTGGACCAACAATGATGGAGATAAAGAGTAGAAATTTCACCCAGCTGCTCCAGGAGAGCCTCCACCATTGTGTCTGTAAGACATTTCCCACATATAAATATAAACACAACAACACAGACCTGCTCCTGGATGAGAGAGGAAGGTCTAGGATTATGCTTTATCCGTAACATGGATTCTGTGAACACGTGTAGGATATTTAAAAGTCAAGTTAAAAAGCATGGACTTTGTATTCAGACCAATCTAGGCTCAAAGATGGGTGATTTTACTTTAATTTCTTTAAATTCTTCATTTTTATCTTCTGTTAAATAGGAATTCTATTAATAGAGATCAAGTATTTACAGCACCTGCACATAGTAAAATACATACTTAACACAAAGTAGTTCTTAGTGTTGTCTATAAAACTAAAAAAAATATGTGAAAATGTGTAATCAACATGCCTTATTCTTCTCTCTTATGATCATCTCCTTGGACCATCTTTCTACATCTATTGCACTGAATATGTTTCTCTGCTAATGTCTGTTGCAAAAGTCTCTTCAGACGAAATGGTAGGAATTGGCAGCCATTATTTCCAATTTCCAATACTGCCACTTGAGACCTTCCCTAGCATACCACACAGCTGCACAGCCACCCCCAACCACACACAAGCTGGCTCCCTGCAGCACAGGCCACTGTGTCTGTGACCCTAGATCCAGAGTCAGGAGGCATTCCAGGACAGACTGCTTAGATCTCTATTTCCTGGACACCAGGCCTGTCTCCATAGCATCATTCAGCTGAAAATAGACAAGAGGTTTATTTCAAGATCCGTAGGGAAGAAACAGATAGATGTGGAGATGATTAGAATGAGACTGACAAGGCTTTCTGCAAATCCTAGAACTGACCTTTCTTCTCCAGGAGCTTTCAGACTCCCACATCCCGATTGTCCCCTGTTCTTCCTGGGACTCACAGTCAACTGCTAAACCTTGTATCTTGAACTAGAGTTTTAATCTAACCTGTGCTGTTTTCTGTCCATTGTTTTCTGTACACTTTCTGATACTATAAGGTTCTAGAGGGGAGCAATCAATATCTGTTCTTTTTATTTTTCTTAATGGTTTTTTAAATGTTTATTTTTGAAAGAGGGAGGGGCATAGACAGAGGATCCAAAGCAGCTGTCAGCACAGAGCCCAATGAGGGGCTCAAACGAACTATGAGATCATGATCTAAGCCAAAGTCAGATGGTTAACAGACCAAGCCACCCAGGAACCCCTGTCTGTGTCTTAGAAGGCACTATTTAAAGAAGATACTTTATTTATTGTTATTTAGAGAGTGAGCACAAATTGGGGAGGGGCAGCAAGAGAGGAAGAGAGAGAATCTTGAGCAGACTCTATGATCATCACAGAGCCCATTGCAGTGTTCAATCCCATGACCCCAGGAATCATGACCTGAGCCAAAATCAAGAGTCAGATGTTCAACAGGATGAGTCACTCAGGTGCCCCTAAACAAGATACTTTTAAAGCATCCAACATAATACTTGCCATAAAAAAAGTTGGCTCCTATCATGAACAGTTCCTAAAAATGTGGACACTGAACTCAGGCTGTCCAGGTTTTTTTGTTGGCTCCAGTATTTATCAGCATTTTTTTGTAACTTCATTTTGTATCATTTGTGCATCTTTAAAAATGAGTCCAAAGATAGTCCAGTCTATATTACATAGTATTGTGAGAGTCGAGGGAGAAAAGCCATAAAAAGTGCTTAGCAAAGTATATATCTGGCCCATAGTAAACCAGCAAAATTCTCCATTGCCTTCTCATCAGAGGCAAAATTCATACCAGCTGAAAGAATAAACATTGTCTAAATCTACTCAGTCTTTCACAAACATTCTTTGGTTTTGTAAAATTAACTATTCTAGGGCACCTGGGTGGCTCAGTTGGTTAAGCATCTGACTTCAGCTCAGGTCATGCTATCCTGGTTCCTGGGTTCGAGCACTGCATCAGACTCTGTGCTGACAGCTCAGAGCCTGCTCCAGATTCTGTGTCTCCCTGTCTCTGCCCTTCACCCACTCACACTTTGTCTCTCTCAAAAATAAATTAAAGGTTAAAAAATTAAATTATTATATTACACACTATCTTTTTTTAATCACCATACTCTCTTTTATCCTTGGGATATTGTTTGTACTTGATTGTTACAAAACAAATGGTGGAAGTACTTCTGATAAATTGATTATTATGGAGCAAGTCTCTTAAATACTGCAGGTGAGTACATTAATCTCTGAAGACCTTGTATTTTCTCCTCCATACTCCAATGGCCAGAGATGTTCATGCAACAGGGCTCCCCCTGCTGGAAGAAGGAGATTTGGGCCCTCTTGGCTCTTTGAGTCAAAGCCCTGGACAAGGCAAACATAAGATCCTCCCAGCTTCCCACACTACAGCTACTGTTATGTAAGATGTTCTCATCTCAACAGGGCTCTGGCAGCTGAATGCCACATGAGACTCCAACCCACAGTCCTCATCCCTATCTCTGAATTCTTAGTATGCTCCTCTTCTAACTTGGAATTGTTTAAATCTTGCTTGTATTTTAACTAAGTATCCTTCTGTTTAGTTTGCTCAGCTGCCTGTGTAATTTTCACCCTTGTCTGTATTGGATTTTCCACTTAAAAATTGCTCTTATATAAATACACTCCTAACAGAGGACCTTAAACTTCACCTTCTCCTCTATCCTGATCTGTGCCTACAAAAGAAAATCTAGTTTACTTTTTCAAGAGGGCAGTGAAAGCAGACATATTCTGGAAGAATGTTTAATAAAGGAAAACATGCACTATGTATGTGACCTGAGCCCTTAAGTCCTCATAGTTAGGTTAAGAAGACAAACAAATATGAAGAATATACTCCACTATGGCATGTCCATGTCTTGGTCCTAAAGGACCAAGCATCCTAAAGCATCCGCTATATTAATGGTTCAAACAAGGTTCATACATCTGTGAATGTATCTCCTCATGAGAATCCACAATATTTGCAGTTTTTTCCCTTCATGAGCACCCATTCTCTTTCATTTGGTGATCACTCATCCATTTGGAAGATTTCTAAAAAAGTGGGGGGAGGGGAGAGACCATGTCAATCATCTGAATATTTATTCTCCTTTTTGAAACATTCCACTATTGGTATCATATTCCTCCTCCCCCTTCATTAGTGTTTGTGTCCTTTTATCTTAGCCCTTTCCTTGTTGATGTTTTCCTTGTTTAACTCAATAGGTGGTATGATGTTATGGTCCTGTGTTGTGCTTGGGCTGAGACTGAAGATTTTCATTACTATTCTTGACTGATGGGAAGAAAAGAGAAGCTCAAGATCATAGTGTTCTTTTCTTTGACTTTGAAGAGCCACTAACTCTTCCTGGTCACTATTTCTTAGAAGAACCAGATCGAAGTGGGCAGGATCCCTCAGCTAATAAACCTTTGATAGCATTAAAATAAGACAACATTGACCAGTCAGTAATTCAAAGATGCACTGGAATGAGACTGCACAGGCAGGACAGTGAGATATACTCTGAGAGTTGGTTTTTTAGATTTTGAATGTCGAGCATAAATAACAAAGCTGAATTCAACCAGTGACTGTGCCTACAATAACAGAAAAAGAAACCATATAAGAAACGTAAGGCAGCTTCAAACTTCTAATTTGAGAATGAGTCAACTTATAGTCTTATTTTGGTCCTAGCCTTCTTATCTACCTGTCTCCTAGAGTCTAGGAGTCTAGAGAGAGATTTTATCTTCTTCTTGTGCACATAAGAACAGGAAACTCGTTTAATAGACTGAAGCAATATAAAATTCTGGAAGCAGCTTTAGAGATTATTAGTACTACCTGCACATGTTTTAGGTGATGAAATAAAATCCCAAATACTGTAAACGGCATGCCTGGTGCCATCCGTCAATGGCAGACTGATTCAAACTGAGGGCCTTAGCCCTCTTATCCACTGCTTTTTGAAGCCTATACAATTCCTGTCTTTGGGGGAATATGCATTCTTCATCCTCATAATTAGAAAAATCTTAAATATTACCATAAAAAAAGACCTGCCATTTTCATATTATGGGTCCCCAATAGTCTAGGTATCTTAAATATGTCCCATCATCCAGACATGTGTTCTGATAATACAGTTTGAGTCAAGGTTAAGAAGAAGTCACTAATTTTGCAATTAAAATGCATGATACTTGACCTAAAGTCAGAGTAGCAAGCAAATGGATACTGAATGTCCATTGTAGAAATCAAAACAAAGCCTCACATCTCAACAGAGGATCAGCTTCTAAAGCAAACACCACAAATAGTCAAAATCATCCTTCAGCACCCCTCAGAAGGCACTACATTGGCGATCGTAATACTACTCGAAGCATATCCAACACAGACTACATTTGCTCCTATTTTGAAACAGATTGCTCTTTCTTCAGTTGAACGCCAGATGAAGTGGTGAGCTGGCTTGCATTCAGGGGCAATGTTGTATGAAAAATATGTATCTTTAAACACTAAACACTCAGCAGAGTGAGATGCTCACTCCATGGGAAGCATGAGAGAACTTAGCATCAAAGGAAGAACAGCAGATCTGCAGCTCCAGTGTCAGGTTGCCTGGGCTGTATGTTTGAGTGGAATAATCAGCAGGTCACCTGCAAAATTTAAATTCCCCTCCTTCTTTGCTTCTCTCTCTCATTGCTGAGCTTCTGGAGTTAAAAATTGCCAAAATTGAATGTTTGTGGGGACGTCACTGGACTTATCTGTGAAATTTAGCCAGATTGCTTATCATAAATCACTGACTGAGAATAATGAAGCTACATAAATACACATATGTACTTTTTCTTGCTGATTTGTCTGCCCAAAAGCCCCTGTTCTTTCATCCCAGATTCATTTATCATCACAGCAATTGCATAGGGAAAATTTTTTTTTCATTGGCATGAATGGCAGTCAAGAGAACTAGGTTCAAATTGGGGTTCTGTAATTAACTAGCTGAGAATCCTTGTAAAGTTCGTCTAACCTCTGAATCTCAAATTCCTCGTCTTCAAAGACAGGCTCAGACAAAATACTCAAGGTGACTTTCATTGCTAAATTTATGTTAGGAGTTTATAGAACTGGTTACTGCAAGCACTGAGACTTCAACCAAAAATAGAACACAGGACTGCAGCTTAGCACTATGATGCCTCTTCCTCCTCTTTCCCTCCTGCTCTTCCTTCCTTGCTCTCCTTCCCCAATCTTTCTGACCCTTCTCTCCCTCCCACCTCCCAAACCATAATTGGGTGCTTTTGTGTGTTTGAGACTGCACAGGCCCCAGGGATACCCAGATAAACTCAAGATGAGACCATACTGTACCTTGTACATTGAAAAGTCTTTTCTCTTCACTTACCTTAAATGCAGCTGGGGAAGTCCAGTCTGATACTATTGTTATAGAGTAATTCAGTGTGAAGTTCCTTTGAAAAGTCACATCCTTTATCTAATTTGAATAAGCAAAAGTACTTTTTAAGTCCCAAGAAGAAGTCACACAAATCTGTCTAAATTATTGAAATGTTTCTTGAAGCTGTCTATGCTCTACTTATTGGTAAAGAAAGAAAAAAAGACTAAAAGCTCTGAGCATAGTATTCAGAGTCATGTGGAATCTTTCTTCCATTGTATTCCATTCGATCTCCAGGGCCATTCATCTCCAGTGCCACAGGAAGAGAATGTGGCTCACAAGGAAGAGACCAGGTATGGAATTAGACGGACATGGTTTACACAGCTCTACTACTTACTAGCTGGGTCACTTGGGTATGTAACTTAACCTCTCAAAGTTGCTGATTCTGCATCTATAAAGTTTTAGCGATAATATCTACCTAGCAGAACTATAGTGAGGAATGACACTGTGCAGGTGAAGAGCCTAAGAGAGTGCAACACACATAATAGATACAGAAGAGAAGGTAACTGAAAATAATTATGAGTGTAATTCAAGGAAAAGGAACTCACATTCACAAAGCACCTGGTATATATCAAGGATAGTATTATGAGACTATGCCAGGCCACAGTAACAAATTGATCTCAAAGTGTATAGAAATTCAAATCAAAACAGAAATTCATTTATTAGTCATCTAATAGTGCAAGTGGGTCTTCCCAGTTAACAGCTAGGTTTCCTCTACAATTTAATTCTGAGACCCAGTCTTTCATCTAGTGGCTCAGCCACCCTCAGCATCACATGTTTCAGCTGACATATTGAGGAAGAAGAAGGCATCCCTATTTCCTGAAAGCTTGGTCCAGAAGTGTTATGTATCATTTCTGCTTTGAGTCCATCATTGAGAACTATTTACCAGGCCACATCTGGTTGCAAGCAGGATCTGGGAAATGGAGTCACTGTTGGGAAACCACTACCCAGAAGTGATTATACCCCAAAGAAGAACAGCAAAAGCTTACTCTGCTATGTGAAGCCACTTAAATCCATGAGGTAGGGATTATCATCCCCCATCCTACTAATAAGGAAATTTTAAGTCTGCTATTAAGTAAGCTCCAGGTGACTGGGATCTAAGTCTAGGTGTTGGACTCTAAGACTAGTATTCCCAATCTTGCCTCCCTGCAATCCTGTAAGACAGAATTCACAGACCATGGAATGATGGATTGGATAGACCCCACAAGATGCCCCAAGGGGTATCAACTGACACACACACAATGTGCATTTCTTTATAAAACAGAATATTTGGCAACTCTGGATCCCCATTCTAGCAAGGCGACAATTGCCTAAAGCTTAACCCTAGGTTTTGTTGCATTTGATGGAGCATGTGCCTTCTGGTTCACTCACCACTATCCCCTCGCTCCCCAGTTTATCTCTGTCCAATTCCACCCATCAGCATCATTTCCCTAGACTTTCTAGGCATATGAACCTTTGCTATAAGTGATATCTTTATTATTTTATTTCTTGACAGGGAGAGTCAACATTGTGCTCTCAAAACGTGAAATAGTCATGAGGAGAACAAAGAAATTAAGTGTCTCTTTTTTGAAATCATCAGAAAGAGACTAACACTTTCTGTGTCTCTTCAGATTTTGTGCTTCTCACCCCATGTTTACTGTTCAATACTAATCCACAAAACCATCTAAATAAATTTCTCTGCAGCCTGGCCTTGGTTGGTACAGAAGAACTCTCCTACTCTGCAAGATTATTTTTCTATCTCTTTTCCTAGTTCCCTCCCTCTCTGCACTTATCTACACTTCTCATTACACTCCCAACAATAGCCTTGCTTCTATCAGTTCCAGCCATCTAATCAATGCATCAGCTGTTAGTCAACATTGCCCAGAGAGTTTTGACTCCCTGTTTGCAAGATTAGAGTTCAGTAAAGAAGTGCAAAAGCAGACAAAGGACTGAAGGGGGAGGAGGGTGGATACTGATTGGAAAACAGGAGAGCACAACATGAGCCAATAACCCATCTCCTCTGTGGGCTTGTCCCCTAATCCTGAAAACCAACCCCAGCTTTGCAGCTTGAAACATGGAGATTCAGAGGATGGGGGATGTCCGGCCTGATGAATCTCATCACACTTAATTACTTGCAATTTCAATTCAAAGGCATATCTCTGATTCATCAACAAGGTTCTGTACTGACATAGTGATTTACATCAGGGAAGGTCTTCATAGAATTCTCAATTTCTAAATTTATTATCTGGGTTTCCCAAAGGCCTATTTTCTTAAATAGTTGCCTCATGGTGTACACTTTCTGTTATCAATTGGTGTCTTCATTCAACTCTCTAATTGGTCATTCTTCTGTAATTACTGCCTTAATAATCCTTTTTCAACTCCCCAATCAACCCTTCCAAGTGAAAGATCAAGAAAAATGTGTTCCTGTTATTCCAACACAATATGTTGGAATATTTCATATAATACTAGTTCAACAAGAAGTTCCTAAAAGGAAGTTCCATGGTCCTGTAAATTTTGCGGAAGCTACTACTACATAGTTCTTTAACATATTTATGACACAAGTTAACAAATCAAAATCTCTGAAAATGCTACTGTTAACAAAACAAAAACCATTTAAATATAACTCTGTATTTCCCATACTTATTCTTCTATAGAACCCCACTCCACCCCTCCTTTATCATGAAACACTTAGTCATGTCTGCCAGAATTAGTGTTCCATGATGAATATTTTAGAAAATGTTTTCCTAGCACCAATATATAGTTTAGTAGATATAAATGCTTATTTGTTTTTTGTTGGCTTTTTCAATTTTACTATATACATGCTAGAATGAATTATTGGTTATAATTCTTTGTCACTTCTTAGGATCATAACCTTTGTCATGTAACTTTTCACTTCTTCCGATGAAAAATGAGTCTTCGACCACGTAATTTGCTTTGGTCAATGGTATAAAATATACACAACATGAGCAATGGCTTAAATTATACTTGCATAGTTGACCTTGTCCTCTTAAGCTTCTTCAGTGATCATGAGAACATGTTCCAGCTAACCCAGTGATCCCAGAAGAAGGAAGAGAGACACATGGAGCACAGCAGCCCCAGCCAACCCATAGACCAGCAGCCTGAAGCAGGATTTCCCCAACTGACCAACAAAGCATGATCAAGAAATCAATGCCTATTTAGTATGCCTCCAACGTTTTGAGGTTTGTTATGCAGCTCTAGTTGATTAATATGTTACTTTCTATTCTAGAAAATGTCTGTCTACAAGTAAGAAGGAATCTCTACCTTTAGGGATCTCATAGTAAGAGAGAAGAGAAATAACTATAACTCAAGACAAAATAAGAGTGTCAAAATAAGTGCCAATAATATGCTGCGGGGACATAAAAACTGATGTGACCCATCCATACATTACTAAGCATGCAGGTAGAATTTTGGCTAGTTCTTAAATCATTAAAAGGAGTACACTAGAAGAAGAATCAAAACGGAAGGCATTCCATGTCTTGTTTGTGGAACAGCATGCACAAAGAAAAGTATAAACATTTTCCCTCTCAGGGAATGCTGGTGTTCTTTTGTGTATATATATTGGTATGTCTTATTTGTAACTGAGAAAACTAGATGGGTACCCAAGACCACATAGTTAGTATGTGGCAGAAGTGGGATCTAGAACTTAGGATTCCTGAGTTTAGTTCTAGACCCCTGTTCTATAGTGATTTACATACCTGAGTATAGAATGTAAAAAACAAAAATAGGAAATTAGCTTGCTATTGTACTTGAGAGTTACTGCAGAGTTCTAGGAGTAAGAAATAAGTATATCATGCTCATAATCATCATGATCATAATAATCACAGTAAGAATGAAAACTGTAATATGCATAATAGTTGATATTTATTATTCATCTATCACATGCTGGAGACTGTTATGTTTACCTTTTTCTTTATATTCTGTGATAAAGGTACAATTACTTGCCCCATTAAACAACATGAAATAACTAAGGAATAGAAAAGTTATGCCACCTTCCCATGGTCACATGGTAAGTGGAGGAAGTAGGACATAAAAACATCCCTGTCTGTTCTAAAAGCCTGACCTCTAACCAACTGTGTTCAACCTTAGTAAAAAATTAGAATCTCCTCTGGTAGCTTTTTAAAAGATACTGACGCCCAGCTCCTGCCCATATTAATGGAGTTCCAAGCACCAAACCATCTTAAAAACTCCCCACATGATTCTTTCATACATCCAGTGTTAAGAGCCACAGTCATGGCAAGGTTGAAATCAGAAGCAGATGCTTGAGCTAGATTCAGAATATTCATGAAGAACAAGAAAACAAAATAACAGACCTAAACAAGAAAGCAAAATAACAGATCAATCAGACAGAGGCCAAATAGGGTAAAGCTGGCCTACGAGTATATTCATGTTTTTAGATCAACTGGGAAAACCTTAGAACTAATTTACTGACAAAGACAATGTCCTTCTTTTTTTTTCTTAAAAATGTTAATGTTTTTTGGGGCGCCTGGGTGGCCTAGTCGGTTAAGCGTCTGACTTTCGGTTAAGCGTCTGACTTTCGCTTAGGTCATGATCTCACGGTTCGTGGGTTCGAGCCCCGCGTCGGGCTCTGTGCTGACTGCCAGCTCAGAGCCTGGAGCCTGTTTCAGAGTCTCTGACTGCCTCTCTCTCTGACCCTCCCCTGCTCACGCTGTCTCTCTCTTTCTCTCTCTCTCCTAGAAATAAATTAAAAAAACATTTTAAAAAATTTTTAATGTTTTTATTTATTCTGAGAGAGAGATAGCGTGATCCGGGGAGAGTCAGAGAGAGGGAGACACAGAATCTGAAGCAGGCTCCAGGCTCTGAGTTAGCTGCCGGCACAGAGCCCGACGTGGGGCTCGAACTCACAAACCTTGAGATCATGACCTGAGCCGAAGTCGGATGCCTAACAACCGACTGAGCCAGCTAGGTACCCCAGCAAAGACAATGCTCTAAATGGAGAAAAATTTTCACAATAGCCCAGTGGTACCAAGGGGCTTAACTGACCCATAAAATAATCAATCTCAAGTACCATTAACACAGGGTTACCTTTAGGCTCTTCAGAGTAAGAGAGAAAAAGAAGACATGACAGATTCTGCCATCTTTCCTAGTCTAATTCTAACTAAAATTTTGATATGGTGCAGGTTTGATTTTGGCATCCTGTTACCTTACTTTCTCAACTGCCCTTTACGCCTTTTCCCAGGTACCTGACACCTAAAGGTTTCCCTTCACGCCCCACTATAGTGGACACACTCAGGTCCTTGGGGCAACTCTATGATATATCCACCCCTCAATGGCTCCCCTGAGCCATCATTGCTCTCTTGTAAAACTCACTGAGGCTGGGCACAGACTCAGAATCCTTCTCAGTTATAGGCAGGTCTTGAGAAGCAACTGGGCACTGGTGCTTAGTGGAACAAACCAGGGCCACCCCTGGTCTGAGAGCCTGATAAGGTAGTAATGAGGCTGCAAAAACAGCACCTGCTGAGGTTGAGACAAGGCAACAAGTGCAGGTGCTGGATACAAATACTTCTTCTACTTCCTCCATGTCTTCCTTAGATCTTTCTGTCAATTACAGTGGATCTTCTTTTCAGCTTCATTTGTCAAATCAGACCTTCCATTTGCACACTTACTTCTTCACTAAATTTTGGGGATAATCTCACTGGTTATAGGTCCAGTTAACACATGATTGAAGTTAAAGTCCTTCATGTGCATGGCCTTCTTTGAAGAAGTCCACATTTAAGTGCAGTGCCACCTTGATCCTCTTGAAAACCCTAAGTGATGCAAGGTAACTGGTATTCCCTTGTCAAATAATAAAATTGATGCTCAAATGGGAAGAATGTTGAGATTTTAAGATACTTTTTTTGGAAGGAAAATTGTCTCAGCTTACAACACAGTTTAAGGATTGGAATCCTATGTTCAGCCAACAAACATTTCTGAACACCTACCATGGACTAGGTATCAGATTAGCACCTGGAAATAGATGAGTAAGTCATGGCTGATACCCTGAATAGTCTACAGTCCAGGACAGAGATAAACAAACTACAGACTGTGGGCCAAATTTTCCCCATTCCTGATTTGCTAAATCAAGTTCTATTGAAATAACACAAAAGGCCATTTGTTTACATATTAATCATGGCTACTTTGGTAGCAGAGTGGAGTAGTTACTAATAGAATCTGTGCACCCCACAACATTGAAAGTATTTACTATCTGAGTCTTTACAGAAAAAATTTGCTGATCCTTGAATTAGTAAAAGTCGGTTTGAGTGAAATCAAGTGGTGTTGGTGTTATTATGAAATTGCGTGTGGGTATATTGTATGGGCTCAAATGAAGCAGGGTGGTTTCTCAGAAGATGATGTCTTGAAAGATAACCAAGCAGAGGTAATCGTGCAAGCAAATAATGGAAACAAGAAACAGCAAGGCTCATGAGGAAACTGTCAGTAGCTCTGCACAGCTAGCACTTATGGTAAGGGTGGGAGGTAAAGAAGGAACGGTCAGCAAGGAGTGGTGGTCAGAGACCACCTCAGAAGGGCTTCATATGCAAACCTAAACCCACGGACTGTAGGCCCCAGAATCTTTGAGATTTTTATGTGACAGATAACAGTCTATATTAAAAATGAACTTCTATAATTCTCTTCCAGGCTGAGAAACCCCCCAAGAACATTTAGGGTTCAGTCACCAAGATTCCATTATAGCATAAGATGAGGTATAGTTTAAACTGAATAAATTGAATCTCTGTAAATCAATTTGTAGCTATTTCCTCCCTTTATAATATTTCATGGCAAAATGGGGCAGTAGCTAAGAAGAGTTACAGGGTAACAAGAAAGCAGATGATAGAAGACCTGGCTTAATCTATGGAAGTTGAGAAGGTTGTCCCAAACAAGTGACATTAAAGACATGATCTGAAGCTGAGTACGCATTAGCCAGGGAAAGAATCAAACAATCATGTGAGAAACTTTGTCTTACCATTCTAAAATCTGAAAAACTGAGTCACTTCAAAGTGGTATTCCTCTTGGGATGAGGAGGTCATTGGGTTAAATATCACTGAATTCACCAGAAAAAAAGATAATAATCTCTAAATAATCACATTAAAATGTTGCTCTAAGGACAAAGTAAATAATGCCTGGGTGTTATTTAACATAAGGTCCAACACGCAGGAATCATGCCAAAGAATGCTGGCTGTCAATCTTAGTAATTGTTTTCCTTTTTATTCTCCTTTCTTCTTCCCCTCCTCTTCTCCCTCCCCCTCCTCCTCGTCTCTTCATCCTCCTCTTCCTCTTCTTCTTCTCTCACAATTATGAGCTTATCTTGTCTATTTTATACCCTTTACAGAGTCTAGGCATAAAAGAATTTTGGTCCACAAATTGCTGTAGAATATCATTAATACAGTATTTTTAGTGAATCAGTGTATCTCTGTCAAAAGCAAAGGAGCTCTACTTCTCACTAAGTATGGAATTCCCTGCTTTCAAATTTCAAACAGATGGTCTTCCAATACCCACTTGGATGAGGCCAATGACCACTTGCTCCCCAACTGGGAAGCTCTGATAGCAGGAAAATTCTTCTCCATATGGAGCCCAAATTAACTTTCCTGAAACAGCCACCCGTTGGCCTTACTTCTGTTCTCTGGACCATACTGAACATGGCCTATGCCCCTTCCACATGATACCCCTTCAAATCTCCTGATAGTAACTTTCCCACACAGAGTCCAGACCACAGGATGGGACCCCTCCATTGCACTGTATTGTCTTCTCCCTCTGACCTTCAGTAATTTTAAAAGACAGAGGTCTTTTACCACAAACCTCACATCTAATTCATCTCTGTATCCACCCAGCACAGTGTCTCTCCAAAGTAGGCACTCACTCAGCAAATGTTTTTATGAAGAATAAATGAAAAAATATCTACATTAAAGCATATTACTCTTTAAAAAGCAAAATAAAACTGAATAATCTTTCATCTAATGTTATTTCAAATTCTAGTGTGCATCAGACATCATAGGCAATTTAGCAAAGAGGCAGATTTCTGGACTACATCTTCAGACACTCCGATTCTATCAGTCTGGAGTTTCCCTGAGCATTTGAATTTTTATCAAACATCTTGGGTATATCTGAATCAGGTGGTCTGCTAATCATACCTAGAGAAATACTGCTTTAAGCATTCTATACATCAAATCAAACAACTTTTACTAAATTTGATATTTGGAAGTATGAAACACATTTAAGTTGTTTCTACTTAGAACAACTTTTCATTTGCTCTCTTGTTATTTTTTTCTCCTTGAAGCATTTTTTTTTTTCTAGGTTACCCAGCCATAGCTTCTCTCCCATGCTGAGAGGTAAGTATGCTCCATCTATTACATTCTTTTCAGACCTCCTAAGGAGATAATTACGCATTGCAATTGATTGCAATTTATTAATCAGAGCAGGATGTTATAGAGTTTGGGGGTGGGGTAGCACAGTGCTGAAGTCTAGTGTAAATGCAGGGCAAGTGTACAGACTGACAGGAGAATAAGGCAAAAATAACCAGCAAATCATAGGATGTTTTAAACTGATATTTGTTTTTTTACTGTGGTGTCCTGATCTATAAAAGGGATATTAAAACCTGACTGATCTACCACCACAGCCAGCTGTAAGATTTATTCTGTAAATATTTATTGAGTGTCTATGATGTAGCGTGTACTGTCCTTGGTGCTAAAGGATACATCACAGAACAAGACTAAACCTTGCATCATAGAAAGACTTTTAAAAATGTAAATAAATACATTTAAATTATACAATATTATACTACCCAGCAGTTAAGTAGAACTGAGTAATGGGATAGAGAGTGAGGAAGAGGAGGGTGCAGGTGAGGTCTCCTATTACATACGAAGTCCTTGAGGAAGAACTCTCCAAGGAGGTGATATTTAGGAAGAAATCTAAGTGACGTGAAAGAGCATGCTGCAGGAAGATATAGTTGGAGAAAACTCCAAGGAGAAGGCATGACAGTGCAAAAGGCCTAGGTGGGCACAATAGAATGAGTGGAATCCACATATTGGAGAAGAGCAAGAAGAGATACATGACTGGAGCAGAGTGGCCAAGTGGGGAAAGTGGTGGAAGAAAATAAGATAACACAGATGGAAGCATGTTGAAAAGTAGTCTATAATGGGGTACTATTCATATAGGATGTTAATCCACCAAAAACCTAAGTAATCACTCAATCCAGTCTATTCAACAGGTGGGAAAACACAAACCCAAAGAGGTTAACAGACATCTCCAAAGTAGGAGACTAATGCCCAGGTCCTATGATGTATGATAGAGCTTTCATTGTCATCTTCCGTTGTTTTCTGCTTGCTCTTCCCCATTTTTCCTTTCTTTTCTAAAAAATATGATTTATTGTCAAATTGGCTTTCATACAACACCCAGTGCTCATCCCAACAAGTGCCCTCCTCAATACCTATCACCCACTTTCCTTTTCTCCCACCTCCCATCAACCCTCAGTTTGTTCTCTGTATTTGAAAGTCTCTTATGGTCTGCCTCTCTCTATATATATATTTGTAACTATTTTTTCCCTTCCTTTCCCCCATGGTCTTCTGTTAAGTTTCTCAATATCCACATATGAGTGAAAACATATGATATCTGACTTTCTCTGACTGACTTCACTCAGCATAATACCCTCCAGTTCCATCCATATTGCTGCAAACGACATGGTTTCACTCTTTTTCATTGCCAAGTAATATCCCATTGTATATATAAACCACATCTTCTTTATCCATTCACCGGTTGATGGACATTTAGGTTCTTTCCATAATTTGGCTATTGTTGATAGTGCTGCTATAAACATTGGGGGTACATGTGCCCCTATGTATCAGCACTCTTATATCCCTTGGGTAAATTCCTAGCAGTGCTATTGCTGGGTCATAGAGTAGTTATATTTTTAATTTTTCGAGGTAACTCCACACTGTTTTCCAGAGAGGCTGCACCAGTTTACAGATTCACCAACAATGCAAGAGGGTTCCCATTTCTCCACATCCTCGCCAGCATCTATAGTTTCCTGATTTGTTCATTTTAGCCACTCTGACTGGTGTGAGGTGGTGTCTCAGTGTGGTTTCGATTTATATTTCCCTGACGATGAGTGATGTTGATCATTTCATGTGTCTGTTGGCCATCTGGATGTCTTCTTTGGAAAAGTGTCTATTCATGTCTTCTGCCCATTTCTTCACTGGATTATTTGTTTCTCGGGTATGGAATTTGGTGAGTTCTTTATAGATTTTGGATACTAGTCCTTTATCTGATATGTCATTTGCAACTATCTTTTCCCATTCTGATGGTTGCCTTTTAGTTTGTTAATTGTTTCCTTTATAGTGCAGAAGCTTTTTATCTTGATCAGGTCCCAATAGTTCAGTTTTGCTTTTAATTTCCTTGCCTTTGGACATGTTTCTAGTAAGAAATTGCTATGGCTGAGGTCAAAGAGGTTGTTGCCTGAATTCTCCTCTAGGGTTTTGATGGTTTCCTGTCTCACATATAGGTCTTTCATCCATTTTGACTTTATTTTTGTGTATGGTGTAAGAAAGTGGTCTAGTTTCATTCTTCTGCATGTTGCTGTCCAGTTCTCCCAGCACCATTTGCTAAAGAGGATTTTTTCCATTAGATACTCTTTCCTGCTTTGTCAAAGATTAGTTGGCCATACATTTGTGGGTCCAATTCAGGGTTCTCTATTCTATTCCATTGGTCTATGGTTTTTGTGCCAATATCATACTGCCTTGATGATTACAGCTTTGTAGTAGAGTCTGAACCCTGGGATTGTAATGCCTCTTGCTTTGGTTTTCTTCTTCAGTATTACTTTGGCTATTCAGGGTCTTTTGTGGTTCCATACAAATGTTATGATTGTTTGTTCTAGCTTTGAGAAGAATGCCAGTGCAATTTTGATTGGGATTGCATTGAATGTGTAGATTGCTTTGGGAAGTAATGACATTTAACAATATTTATTCTTCCACTCCATGAGCATCCATTTTCTTTTCTTACTCTAACTTCCTTTCTTCCTTTCTTTTTCTGTTATTTCCTCCCCCGAGTCCCCTCATTTCTTTTCCCTTTTTCCTCTTTTTCTCTATTCTCTCCTTTTCCCTTGGGCTGTCTCTCTTCCTTCTCATGACATTAGTCTTTCTTAACTTCATAGCTTGTGGTCAGTGTTATTCAAGACAAGATTTATCCCCATATGGAAACAGCTCTGACCATTAGACCTATGCTATTCAACATCAGATGATTTCAAATTCTAACAACTAAGGACCTCAAAATATCATTCCCTTATTCCTTTCTCCACAATCTTTAAAACTGTCTGTTAATTTAGCTAGTGTCTGACATATAAATCACCTCCATGATTATAGAAGTGTGTATATGTACTCCTATGCTGGGTGTGTGATACAGAAAGTGCAAATCAAAGCCCAAGTGTAGCAAAATCCAAACTAAGCATCTAATACAATGGGGCAGGCATTAAGTATAAGTCACTGCTATTAGGTATGTGGGAGGATGCTTTACCCAAACCACAGGAAATTGGTACCTCTTTTAAAGAGATCTATTTGTTTAATGTCTAGCCCATTTCTGGTAGCAGGTATCCTACATCAGCCCAGAAACTTATGAGAGACACTAGGGAATGGTGATACTCTGAGTGTTGATATCAGTGACCCAAGCAGATGTCTGATTTCTAAACTGAGTGTAGAACCAAGGCACTGTGAGTTTGTCACATCCTCTTCCAAGCACACAACCCCAAGTGAATCCTAATACAAATCCCTGACGATTATATTTCAATTTCATGTTTCTACCCATATAGCTAGAGAATGCATAGCTGGCATCTATAGAAATTGATTTTTCTTTTTCTGTAAAAAGAGTCTTTTGCTGTCACAACAGAGAATATTCTTTTCCTTAGAAAGAAAGTAAAAGGAATTACTGGGAGTACTTTTTTCCTGCCAAACAGCCAACATTAGTCTTTGACACAGCTTTTCAACTCCTCCAACTCTGTCTGGAGCTGCTAAAAAAAAAAAAATAATGGCTACATACACATAATTGAGTCTCTAAAAAGCAACGATCCAAAATTTGCTCCCAGAGCTAATCTCCCTGGGACTCAGTCTGTTCATCTGTAAAATGAGAGTGTCAAATAATGTTTAGATCTATGATTACTACCATCCTATTCTTTCTTGTTCTTACTTCCTCATATCAGGAATCATGCCACATGGGAAATAGAATGAGTCTGAGACTTTTCCCTCCTCTCTATTGTTACCAGTGACCAACAGAAAGACTGTATGGTTTTTAATCTTAATATTATTAAAATTATATCTTTTTAATGAAATTTCAGAGGGAATAAGGAGATTAAATTTTGGTTATGAGTTGTGAAGTACTGGACAGTATCTCATGACGGTTTTGGGACTCAGCTTTGAAGCCTGATTATACTTACATGTAGTATATAAATGTATAAGAGAATATGCTTTATAAAATGTATATGCTTACAGAAGAAACCACAAAATGTCAGAGAAATGATTTGGCAAATACCCTAAAAAGCAATGATAAAACTGGTCAGAATTGTTTAAAGCAATCGTTGTAGAACTGAAAATTGATGAAAGGCATATAATAAGTTGAGAAATGTTTATTCGAGAAAAACTACTAATCATCTCTAAGGACAGTAAAAGTTTGTGACTTTTATAGGCTGCTCCCATCATTCCTTCCAGCTCATGGTATGGTGGCTTTGCCATGGCTGGGCAGGTGTAGGAAGAGACGGCTCTACCACTATGGAGGGCTGACTTGATTTGGAACATGGTACAGAGAAGCCACATGCCCAAGGGCTTTTTGAAAATAATAGTGATCTCTGTGACAATCTAGAGGGGTGAACATCACATCTTGCAGAGGCTGTGATACTGACTGGGCCAAACAACAGATTAGCTAGAGATATAATAAGCAAATATTATAAGGAATAAGGAACAAGGTAGACATGGTAAGTTTTTGTAATAACTCAAATGTTTCTGATGCTCTAGAAAGCTGTGTGCCTGCTCAGGAGAGACAGGAGAAGGCCCTAGCTATCTACTCATCACTATATGAATGTGAAAACTTGCACAGCAGAAAATAAAACCTGGAGCATATTTGATAAGTGCTGGAGCTTTGTAGCATTCTGTAATCTACACACAGAGCCATCAGCAAAAAAGAAAAGTCTCAAAAGTGTTTAAACACAACTTCTGACTAATCTTTGGCTGACCACTAAGCTATGCTGACAGAGGCAGAGTCTTAAAGATAAAAATTTTTTCAGAAAAATAACCTGCATAGAGACACCACTGATCACATAATGCAGGATAGAAAGGTTTGACAGAATTAGTCTAGCCAAGTCACTAAACAAACAACTAAGCAACAACAATGTCCCTTGGGATGGGGGAAATCAAAATCCAGAGTGCTACAATATATCTAAAATGCCCATTTTCAACAACAATAAAAAAATAAAAAATGCAGCATAACAGGAAAATTTGTCCAACACACACAAAGAAAGTATAAGTAGAAATTATTGCTAATGGGATCCAGATATTTAGCAGACTACAAAGTAGCTACAAAGGGAGAATATGAAGGATAATAAATGCATTCAAAGGCACAAGGGAATTACATTTACAGAATTATAGGAAAATAAGACAGCAAATCACTAATAAGCTATCTGTAGAGATAGAAAATATAAAGGATAACAAAACTGAAATTCTGAATTAAATGTCCAATAACTGACATAAAAAAGTACATTAGAAGGGCTCAATAGAAGGTTTGAGCTGGCAGAAGAATCAGCAAAAGAGAATAGATCAATAGAGACTATGCAGTCTGAAAAATGGAAAAAATGAGGAGAAAAAACAGGGCCTCAGAGATCTGTGGAACGATATAAAAAATTACCAACATGTGCATAATGGAAGCCCCAGAAAAATAGAAAGAAAGGACCAGAGAAAATATTTAAAAAAATAATGGCTGCAAACCTCCAAAATGTTTGAAAAACATTAAACTATAGGGGCACCTGGGTGGCTCAGTCGGTTAAGCGTCCGACTTCGGCTTAGGTCATGATCTCATGGTTCGTGGGTTTGAGCCCCGCATCGGGCTCTGTGCTGACTGCCAGCTCAGAGCCTGGAGCCTGTTTCAGATTCTGTGTCTCCCTCTCTCTCTCTGACCCACCCCTGCTCACGCTGTCTCTCTCTGTCTCTCAGAAATAAAACAAAAAAAAATTTAAAAACATTAAACTATACATCTAAAAAGCACAACAAACTCTACATATGATAAAGACAAGAAGATCGGCTTCTAGTCACATTATAACCTGTTAAAATTCAAAAGCAGAATATCTTAAAAGGAACCATAATAAAAGTAACAGCTTACTTTTCATCAGAAAAAAAATAGAAGGAATAAAGCAATGAGATAACATATTTAACATGCTGAAAAAAACACTGAAAAATCTATATCCATTAAAATTGTCCTTAAAAAAATAAAGGTGAACCTTTAAAAACTGAAGATGAAATATAAATATGGAATTTCTTAATTTCTAGCAGATATGCTTTAAAATAAATCCCAAAGGAAATCCTTCAGGTTAAAAGGAAATGACACTGGACGATAACAAGAATTTACATAAAGAAATACATTGGTAAAGGTAATTGCAAAGATATGCATTAAAAATATACAATTTTTCTCTTTCTTATCTCAACTTCAAGACAACTGTACTATAAACATTCATAAATGGTATTATTGAGTTTATAACAGGAATATATAATATATTTGAAAATACATGCCCAAAGTATGGGAAGAGAATGGAGCTACAATGAAAAAAAAGTTTCTATTTTTTACTAAATTTAAGTTTGTATAAAAGTTGTGACAAATGCATATTGTAATCCCTAAAGCAACTTTAAAAATAAATAATAAACTTTAAATATATAAGAAAAATATCAATAAAGGAATGTAAATGGTACATACACACAAATGTGTGTAAAAGGCAGTAAATGTGTAGAAGGCACTAAAAGAACATATGAACACAAAAAAGAATAAAACACATAAAAATAATTAGCAAACTGGTAGAAATAAATTCGGCCATAAACACTAAATAAACGCTAAGTATAAATAGATTAAAAACTCCAAAAAAAGGCAGAAGCTATCACACCAACTAAAACAAACAAGACTCAACAATATGCTACCTGAAAGAGCTTTACATACAATGACAAAATTAAAGCTAAAGGATAGAGAAAGTTATACCCTGCAAATAGTAAAAATGAAGAGCTGGAGGAGCTATACTAATATCAGACAAAATAGACTTTAAGAAAAAAATGTTGGAGCAACTGACTGGCTCAGTCAGTTGGGCGTCCGACTTCAGCTCAGGCCATTATCTCTTGGTTTGTGAGTTCAAGCCCCACATCAGGCTCTCTGCTGTCAGCCTGTCAACACCGAGCCTGCTTCAAATCATCTGTCCCCTTCGTTCTGCCCCTCCCCTACTTGCACTCTGCCAAAAATAAATAAATATTTTTTAAATGATAAAAAATGTTAGTAGAGACATGGGAGTATTTTATAATAGAAAAATGACTAATAAGAATATGTAACAATTATAAACATATTTGTACATAACAGCAGAATCCCAAAATACATGAAGCAAAAACTGACAGAAGTGAAAAGAGAAGTAAATAGAACAAAAGTAATTGGAAAGGTAAATATGTCTTCTCTACAAATTTGACATAAAACTAGGCATAAAGTTAGCAACCATATGTATAAGATTTAAACAACATTATCAACTATCAGTCAGGATGGTATAATTGACAGATAGGGACAATCCATCCGACAACTGAGAAATACACATTCTTTTTAAGTGCATATGGAACATTCTCTAGTATTGGCCATATATCCAAGGCCATAAAGCAGTAACAATGGTTTGGAAGTATTCAGTTATACAAAGGATGTTCTAACAATGGAATTAAACTATAAATTGACAATAAAAGGAAATATGGAAAATTTGTAAGTATTTGAAAATATAAAAACACACTTCTAAATAACACCTAGGTCAAAGAAGTCACCAAGAAAATTAGAAAATATTTTTAACTGAATGAAACAATAGAACAGTATATAAAAACTTAGAAGATGTCAATAAAGCAGTACTAAGAAAATATACAGATTTAAATGCCTATATTGGTAAAAAAAAAAAAAAATCAACAACATAAGCTTTGATCTTTAGAAACTAGGAAAAGAAGAGTAAACTAAACCCCAAAGCCAAAGCAAGAGTGTGGAAGGTAATAATTCATATTGGGACAGAAATCAATGAAATGGGAATCAGAAAAAAATCAATTAATCAAATGAAAAACATATCTAAACCGACAAAGAATAAAAAAGCTTACACACACACACACACACACGACACAGGT
>NW_027532679.1:5849090-5897836 GCF_008692635.1 Crocuta crocuta | reverse complement strand
GGTTACCAAAAAAAAAAAAAAAAAAAGATGTGGATATCATTACCAAATTGATAAAGCTAAAAGAATTTTCAAAAATATTATGAATAACTTCATACCAACAATTCTATAGCTTAGATGAAAAGGAAAAATTAATAGATATAAATTAGCAAAACTGACTCAAGAATAGATTGAAAATCTAATAGACCTATAATACATAAGGAGATTGAAATAATAATTCAGTATATCCCCACAAAGTAAAGTCAACAGCCAAATGGTTTCACTGTTGAATTTTTTTTTAATATTTAGAGAAGAGATAATAGCAATGATCCACAAACTCTTCCAGAAAACTGAAGAAGAGGGAACACAACTTATCCTATGAGGCCTCGATAACCAAAGGCAACGACATCACTCAACAAAAACAAACCAGAAAACTGCAGACCAGTACTTTTCAATATATTTAGATACAAAAATTTTTCAACAAATATTAGCAAGCCAAATCAAAAACAAATAAAAATGTTTACACATGAGGCTCCTGGGTGACTCAGTGAGTTAAGCTTCCAACTTTGACTCAGGTCATGATCTCACAGTTTGTTGGTTCCAGCCCCGTGTAGGGCTCTGTGCTGACAATTCAGACCCTGGAGCCTGCCTTGGATTCTGTGTCTCCCTCTCTTTCTGCCACTCTGCTGCTGCACTGTCTCTCTCTCTCTCTCTTCAATATAAATAAACATTAAAAAATATTTTTTAAAAAAAGTTTATACATTGTGACCAAGTGGGATGTATCCTAGGAATACAAAGTTAAAGTATCCTCCAAAAATCAATTAGTGTAATATACTATATTAATTTTTTTAAAAAGCAAAAACCACATGATAGTCTTAACAAATGC
This sequence comes from Crocuta crocuta, assembly GCF_008692635.1. Taxonomy (NCBI): domain Eukaryota; kingdom Metazoa; phylum Chordata; class Mammalia; order Carnivora; family Hyaenidae; genus Crocuta; species Crocuta crocuta. The sequence goes on along the minus strand of NW_027532679.1, from coordinate 5,896,974 downwards.
AGAAAAAGTTTATAAAATATCCAAATCCCTTTCATGGTTAAAAAGAAAAAATAAAAATCCTTCAAAACACCAAGCATAATATGAAATTTCCCCAGTCTAATAAAAAGCATTTACAAAAAAAAACCCTACAGCTAACATTAAATGAAATAATGAATGTCTGAATTCTTCTTCAACAGCAAGAACAAGATAAATATGTCTACTTTTGTCATTTCTAGCCAGTAATACAATTTGTAGCTGTTGGAATCAGGCAACAAGACAGACTAAAGGGCATCCAGACTGGAAAAAGAGAAAGAAAACTACACACATTCATAGATATATAATCTGTATGTAGAAAATCTAAGGAATACACCTGCATACTACTAGAACTAATGAATGATTTCAGCAATATCACAGGATAGAAGATCAACATACAAATTCAGTTATATTTCTATACACACTTGACAATCCAAACATAATTTTTAAAAATTATTTATTAAGTAATCTCTGCATACAACATGGGGCTCAAACTCATGACCCTGAGATTAAGAGTCACATATTCTATTAATTAAGCCAGAAATAAATTATTTAATTCCATTTATGATAGCATTGTAAGAATAAAAATATATATGAATAAGTTTAATAAAAGAAGGACAAAACTTACAAAACATTATGGAAATAGATTAAGAAGACATAAATAAATGGAGAGAGATTGTATCTTAATGGTTTGGAAGATTCAATGTTAAGATGGAATTTTCCCCAAAATTGATATATAGATTAAATGTAATCTTTATCAATATCTCAACAGGCTTTTTTTTTTTTCAGAAATTGACAAACTAACCTAAAATTTATATGGGAAAACAAATGACCCAGACTAGCTAAATGGTTTTAAAGAGAAAGAACAAAATTAGAGGACTTGTATTTCCCAACTTCAAAATATAAAAGTATAAGAATCAAGATAGTGCGGTATTGGCATAAAAATAGAGGTATAGATCAACAGAACAGAATTGAGAATCTAAAAATATACTCTTACATTTGCAGTCTATTAATTTCAACAAAGGGGCCAAGGCAATTTTTTGGGAGAAAGAATAAGCTTTTCAACAATTGGTACCAGAACAATTAGATATTCACATGAAAAAAATGTATTTAGACCTTAATCTCATACCATATGCAAAATTAACTCAAGGTGTTAGTATATAGAGCTAAATGCATTCACAAAAATTACAAAACTTCTAGAGCAAAGCATGAAAGAAATATCATTGTGACTGCAGGTTAACCAAACATGTCTTATGTTACAAAAGGAACGAAAGAAAGAAAAGAGAAAGAAAGCACATTAATAAAAGAAATTATAAATTGGCCTTCATCAAATTAAAACTTTTATATTTCAAAAACTACCATTAATGAAAAAATAAGTTACAAATTGAAAGGAAATATTTTCAAATCATATATCTGATAAAGGACTTTTATCCAGAATATATAAGAAACAACTCAAGAAGAGAAGCCAATTTTTTTAAAACCCAGCTTGAAAAACAGTTTCTCAAAATGCTAAACATAGATTTACCATATGATCCAGCAAGTCTGCTCTTGGTATCTAGACATGAGAAATGAAAACATATCCATGCAAAGTCTTGTATGTAATGTTTATAGTAGCCTTATTCATGAGAGTTAAAAAAAAAAAATCTGAATGACCATCACCTGGTGAATGAATAACTGTTGTGTATCCTATAATGGGTTACTATTCAGAAATAAAAGTGGATAAACTGTTGATATATGCAACAATATAGATGAACTTCAAATGCATAAATGCGAGAAGTAGGCCAGGTGGAGAAGACATGGTGTATCTAAAGCAGCCAACTATTGCCATATGGGAATATTGTCATGTGGGCTCACTGTTGCTGGATCTTCAGATTTTACGAAAGTGGTGATAAAGGAACATTTGTTTGTGAATTCTCTTCAGTGGTCCTTTGCAGATTCTCTCTGGCTGTATTGCTAGCTGTTGTTTTTATTCCAGAGGTGAGAAACTTTGGCCATTCGGCTTGCCTCCTACATGATATCCTCAATTTTGTCTCTTGTTCCATAAAGTCTAAAATATTTACTGTCTGGCCCTTTACAAATAAAGTTTGCCTACTCTTGCTCTAGCTGATTTCTTCAATACATGTCAGCTGCATATGCCCATCCTGATTCTTGTAGACTGAAAGTGTGTGCATGGGAGGAGGTGTATTCCCAAACAAAACTGTGGGCTGTTTCTGTTTATTCAAACATAAATAGAACTTCAGCTCTTTACTTGCCCATCTTATGTCTAGCAATCCTTGATTTTCTCCTATATAAGGTCTTTGCCACTCTTCAGATTAGCATAAGAGATAGAAAAGTGACGGCAGGACCCAGATGCTCCTGAGCATCTCAGTTTCCTGTTTTTCATCATTCTGAAAATCCACTTCTCTCTTCAGTCCTTTTTCTCAACAGAACATATTGACTGTAACTCTCTCCCAGAAATTTGAAATGCATTCTGTTTCAAACATAACATTTCTTTGGGTGTTGAGGTTGATTTCTAGACTATGATTCTGCTTTACTGTTTTCCTGTCCAGCACTGTATTGGTACCATTCTGCTTCAACTACAGTTGCTGATGTTATACTTGTTGGATAGGGTTAGTTTTCCCTTTATACACTACTTTCTCATTAATCTTTTTCCTATGGTTTATCCATTGGTTTTGTTTTGTTTTGTTTGCTTTGTTCTAACCACTTGAACAATTATATTTATCTCCACACTCTAGATCAGAACATAGAAGAACAAAGAGAGGCAATGTCCTGCCCCAGGTATGTGTCAGCAAGGATTGGATTCCAGGTGTGTCAACCTCCTCCTTGTATTCTTGTATTTATTTTGTATTTTTGTATGTGTGTAAGTTTGTTGTTCCACTTGTTTTTTGCTCTTTTCCAGTATTCTATAAAACCCTGTTTGAAATGTTCAAACCTCTGTTGTGATAAGTGTATCCCAGGACATCTGCCTGAGACAGAATCTCGTACAAACGATTTACTGCTGGATTACCACATCTCTGGTGGCATTGTGTGATGTAGGCAGTGTAAAAAGCAAAAGTTAAAAAGTTTCAAAGTGAGGATGAAATTTAGGAGACAGGGTCATGGACCAGTTTATAAAATTTTCATTTGAAAATATTTTCTTTTTTTTTAAATAGTTTATTGTCAAGTAGGTTTCCATATAACACCCAGTGCTCATCCCAAGTGCCCTCCTCCATGCCCATCACCCCCCTTTCCTCTCCCCCCACCCCATCTGCCCTCAGTTTGCTCTCGGCATTCAAGAGTCTCTCATGGTTTGCCTTCCTCCCTCTCCCCCACTATTTTTCCCTTTCTTCTCCCTTTCTTCTCTCCCTTTCTTCTCTCCATTAAGTTCCTCCTAATCCTCCTAATATGTGCAAACATGTGGTATTTGTCCTTCTCTGCCTGACTTATTTCGCTCAGCATAACACCCTCAAGTTCCATCCATGTTGCTACACTACATTGAGCCAGAGGCAATGCGGTTCATCCTAACCCCACCCCCATACCTGCTCTCTGCTTTACCTGCTGAATCATGAATTTAGAAAGAATTGGTTCTAATTTCTAAGTTTTTGCCCATTTCTTATCCTCAAAGCCCCTTTGCGTCTCAATTTAAGTCACTAAGAGACCTGTCTTCTGGGCTTGAGAATCCCCCCTTGCTCTTGTGTCTTGTATTCCAGATCTTCCTACCCATCTTGCCCATTTAACTGAATTCCATGAGGGCAAGGATCTCTCTCTTACTCTCTATTGTGCTACGTGCCCTGAGAATAGAGGAAACATAGCCTAGCATGGAGTAAATGTTCAAAGCTGAAACATTTGCCTTAGCTGGTCTGTGTCTTTCCATCCACCCACCTATGGGTCAGATGAGGACATCTGGGTGTGCAATCCCTCTGGCTGGCATGCCTGTTTCAGCGAAAATGAAACAACTAGAGGAGAATGCTCTGGCTGAGTTTCTGATGTGAGGCTGATAGCAAGCTTTCATGTTTCAGCTTCTTTTTTACATAAACACTGTTGCTTCTTGGAGGGCTAGGCACTTGCATGCTGAATCAACACACAAGTCTCTGCAGATTTAAATTTCATGACTGCTTTGCAGAGATGTCATGGGTAGGAAAAGGAACCCCGACTTTGTGAGGTTATGATGTGTAACTTCTGCAGCTCTCTGAGGCTGAAAATCCCTTGGCTCCTTGAATCTCCTCCAAGAGCTATAGCCTCATTATGCAGTGATGACTGTCACTCAGGGGGAAGGATAAGATATCAGAGCTCTCTCTCATTATACACATAGTCACTCAGAAGGATTCTTATTTGTGCCTTTCACTTTTCATTTGGCTTCTTCTGCTCAGGTCGAAGAGATTAAAATTAAAGACTAAGAGAGGAATCAAAATATTAACAGGTTTTTGTTTGTTTTGGTATGTCTCCTGACCTCTTCTGATGAGAATTTAAGGGCATAGAAAAAAAACATTCAGACTATAGGACCTGGTTTGTCATGCCCCCTGATTTGTCATTATTCTCTGAATGACATTCAGCATGTTAATGTTTTACAGTCACTCTCTCTTCAGCCCTAACATGGAAACATCAACTGGTCTGATGGGATGTTTTAAATGAAAGGGAAACTCAGGTATCAGTTATGCTCTCGTCCTGGGAATCCTTTGTCTCAAGAGACTCTCCATTATCACCCAGCACCCACTTGAATGCTGATCTCAATGCCTCCTCAAGTTCTGTAAAGTGCCCACTCACACAAGTGTCCTGCCGATTTTACTGTAGCTTTTTTTTTTAGTTTGTTTATGTATTTTGACGGGGTACAGAGAGAGAGCACGGGCATGCATGCACACACACGTACATGCACATGTTGGGGGAGGGACAGAGAAGAAGAGAGAGAGAATTCCAAGCAGTTTCCATGCTCAGCGTGGAGCCTGAGTTGGGGCTGGATCTCACAAACCATGAGATCACTACTGGAGCCGAAACCAAAAGTTAGAGGCTCAATTGACTGAGCCACCAAGGTGTCCCTTTACTCCAGCTTTTATAAGAATAAGGAAGAACTTTATATTATGTACATGATTTTTTTTAACTTTCATTCCTCCTTTTTTTTTCCCCCTGAAGACCTTCTACGAGCTTCTATAAGATGATGGGGGAATGGGTACTTTCTGATTCTTCCTCCATACAGGGACCAGTCTGTCTGCCCTCTCATTTACTTCCTGGGGAACTTGAATTCCTTACCTTGCTATTATTAAGTAGAATAGTTTCTATCCTCTAAAGCCTTGGAGGCATCCCCCTGTGGCCCTGAAACCCTAAGGGACTTATGAAAGGAAACTTCAAAAAATAAGCAAGTATCTTTAGCAGAAAGTGGTGTCCTTGTAAAGAAAATTTAAAATCTCCCTAAAATCAGACTGCATTGACTAAATTCTGGTTCTGCAGTCCACTAGCTTGTGACTTTGGGCAAGTTGTTTCCCCCGGTTAAACTTCATTTTCCTATCTGTAAAATAAGGATAAAAGAATATACAATGTAAATAAACTCTACATTATAATGTTATGATTAAATGAGATGATCCAAAAAAAGTGCTTAGCACAGAACATGGTTTATAATCCCATACACATTAAGAAATAGATATGTAAAATACCTAGTACATTGTTGGCTTTCGATAAGTAGCAGGTATTGCTATTTCATAGGCTTTTATATAAGGCAGATAATGTCATGTTGTCATGTGCAGTAACATGGGAGAGATTTCAAGCATTGTTGGGGAAATATGGTTGGTTGGGGAGTACTTTGGCACTCATTGCATGGAAACTGTCTATGGAAAGGACCAGTCCTGCATAGATTTTAGATATGTCAGTCTTCTTATGTGTCTAGCGCCCTTTTAACTTTTGGGGGATGCATTAGCTGTCCCATATCATCCCCACACCAAGATGTCATCACTATTTTTTCCTTAATAGTAAAGTCTGGATCCATAAGTTGATCTTTCAGCTTAACCACAGGTCCAGCCAATGGGATTCAGTTCCATAGGTGTTTATCAAACTTTAATCTCATAAGTGGTGCCACCTACTTTATGGTGGACAAGATGTGCCACTGAACTTCCCACTAATGGAAGAACTTGTTACCTCACTTGTCAGTAGGCAGCCTCAGCTGTCAGCCTCTCCAAGCCTTATTTCTATGGGAGAAAACCACCCAAGGGCATGCCGCTATGGGGGAGCCTCACATACAATGACTGATCAAGGTAGGGGCTGGAGGATATAAAGACCCTGTCATTTTGGTGTTTTGTGGAAGGATTCTGTGGGGTGAACTGAGGCTGTGTTGGGTCCTCCTCCCAGGTGGACTTCTCCATCTGCTGGTCCTTCTTCCCCTACCTTCCTTCCACATGCTATGATACCTGACCAATATCCCACAAGCCAAATTTCATCTCAGTGTCTGCTTCTGGAGAACCCAATACATGACATACTATTATGGTATATCCATCCTTGATCTCCTAAGAATTGCCTATGACCATGTTAAGTGCTATGGAGTTTATAAAGGAAGTATACATGTTCTTGTCCCCAAGGCACTCCATAGGGAAACAATATACACACACTCCTAAAATAAATAAATAATAATGCAACACTATGTAATACTATGTGATCTTACATGATTAGGTGACAAAATGAGATAAGAGAGAACGTATACAGAAAATGAACAGTAAGTGAGGTTAGCTTAGGGAGTTTTCAGGGAGGAGTTAGGCCTGTGTGAGTTCTGGAAGTTGAAGAGAATTGGAATAAGCACTCTAACGTGTAATGTAAAAATGTTTTCCCTTTTAAAAAGAAGTAGCAAAACTGCCTTTCTCAGTTCATGATCAACAAACAGATTAAATTCCACTAGTAATCCCAAGAGTCCTTGCTGTTCTTTCAGCAGTTGCAAAACCAGAGCCTAGAAATCCCTGGAACTGCAGCAGGACTGAGGAGCCATGCCTGTTTTAATACAGCTGACCCGGCAGCTTAAAGGGCCATCATGATGTATTGGGTATGGAACATGTTAGGCAGCCTTAAGGAGATTCTGGAAGATTGTAGATAAGAAGGTTTGGCAAAGACAAAGTCTGGGCTCCATTACTGTTCTCCACAACTGCCTCCCAGACAGCTTCCTACTCAGTTGTGTCAGATGAATATGACACATCAAACCCTTGGTCCCCTTCATAAACACACAAGGGGGTGAGGCCCCATAGGCATGTGTAGAATGGGCAAATATGTGAGTGGAGTACAGACAGAAAAGAACCCCTAACCATTCTGACTTGCTCATTCATTTATCCAAGCATTCGTTCAACATTATTTATTGAAAGCCTACTATGTGCCTGGAACTATACAAAGCATAGCCCTCAGAACCTCATAAGGTCTAGTTGGGACCATAAAAAATAATGTCAATATATAGGGCAAAATGGGGGCAGCCTCTTCAAAACAGGGTAGTAGGAAGGGATTTTGAAAAGAGGAAATGAGCAGAAATTATAGAACCAGAAAACATGGACCAGGTAGAAAGGTAGCAGGTGGAAAGTGGGAGTTGGATATTAGGCAGGGAGAAAAGCATGGAAGAACTCTGGGACAGAAGATAGCATGGCTCATTTGAAGAACTACAAAGAGGCCATGTGGCTGAAGCAGATTGAAGGAGGAAAAAGGTAAATCAGCTGAGGATAAAAGAGAGACAGGGGAAGATCACTCAGGAACTTTTTCAGGAGTTTAGATTTTTGACCCAAGAGCAAAAGGAAGCTATTTAAACTTTAATAATGATCCAATTAAATATAAAAGCACATTCCTTCTGCAGGGTAGGCAAAAGCTGCTCCCAGAGGATTTCACCAAAGCTCTTGAAAGACCAATGATAATGGAAATTTTCTTTGTCCCTGTTTCTTTGTCTCTCTTTCTGGTGGCCTCCAGCCCCAGAACTGAACTGCAGAGCTTGCATAGTGTGTGCATGCTGGTTTAACTGGTGATCCTCTAAACTAAATTTTGGGGGATGTGTATCTGAGTGCATCAAGTAACAACCGGGGGTGTTGGTGTAGATATGTAGAGGTTGAGTTTTGACTGATCATTTCACCTTCCTACACCCAATTTTGTTTATTTTTAGAGTACATTTAGCAACATTGTCCCTACTTGTCTTAATACAAGGAAGATGAGGAGACATGGGATAATAGATGATTTAGAGGCTTACTATTTTCAAAAGGTAGACCTATATTCTTAGTAAACCGTAAGTATTAAATAACCAGGAAGAAAGGTGGTTGCATTAGTGAAAATTCAGAAGTACAGAATTTGAAAGAAGAGATACAGTTTTTCTATTTTCAAGCACATGTGGTTATAATAAGTGGAGAAAACTCTATTCTTAGTAGTATGTTATAAAATTTATCTTAAGGAGAAAACCACATTTCTTGGAAGAGTGTCCTTGGTGCCTCTCTTGAGGTCATTGAGTAGCTGTGGAAATTGCATTTCAGCTTACAAGGAGCTTTCAGAGAAGGGCAGAGCCTCCTGCTAGTGACAGGGGAATTTGTTCTCAATAGGGTAAAAGGGAATAGGGAGAAACATAGGAAAGGGAGAGATGGGGAGGGCAAAGACAGCAGAAAACTTTGCAGGACACTTGATACTTCAAATTTTCAGTAAAGTGATCTAACTTACGAAATGGAAGTAGCTTTATTTCACTGGAACCAAGAGATAAGTCTGGATGATACTTCAGCCTTCCCAGAGCCGTGGAAGCAGCCATTCAAATGAAACTTGTTCATTCTCCAAAATCAAGGATGTCACTACTAGCATCTTAGTTATAGGGGAAAGCAAACAAAGCTTATTACAGAGTATGTTTAGATGGACTGGCATCTTGGCAATGAGTACATTTTGGAAGTCTGCCAACTTACTTTAGACTAGTTTTCTTACTCAGACTACACTTAAGTTCATCCTATTCACATCAGCATTTTCTTTGGCAAGCTTTCCAGAGTTTCGAAGGTTGCCTACAACCCAGTCCCTTCTCCAAATCACATAATTCCATTACATATGAAATTAGAAGTGTGTGTGTTTATGCTTTAAGAGTCCTCAGAGGATAAGGCAGCATAGCTTTACCTAGGGAGAGGCCAGCAATGAACTCACTGTCAGAAATGTGTGGGAGAAAGGGGACTTCATGATTTCTGTTTGGCAAGGTTGCATTCAAAGGAGGAAGACATGTCTAATATTGTATTTTCAGATTTTATTTTCAAATATTGTAAAATATTTAAGGACACTGGCTGTAAAAACTAACTTCATAGGTTCAAATTTTTATTCTACCACTTGCTACTACATGACTTTTTGCTAATCTCTTAACTTCTCTGACCTTGAGTTTGATCATCCATAAAATGAGCATATTTACCTCGTAGAGGCACTGGGAGGTTCAGTGTATGTGAGTCCTTAGCACAGTGCCTGGCACTGCATAAACACTTAGTAACTGGGGTCTATTTGTATTTCTATGATTGGTAGTATCTTTAATATTGAGGCTCTTTGTCACTACTACTCACAACTGGAATTGGATTTTAAGAATCTGTTAATAACACATCTCTTACAAAACTAGTCTAAGTCAAACTTTAAAGAAGGTGAGTTTATATTCACAGTTATATTTTTGACATTTTTTGTCCTTGTTTTTATTGGCTCTTCCTTGTCAAAACAGTGTTGTCAAAACTTGTCTGTCCTATTGTCACCTTCCTCTGCTGGGGGAGAAAAGCAATCCTTTTCAGCTGAAGTTGTTAATTGCTGACAATGACATATGTATAGAATAACTTAGTAATCTTTATTCTTAATTCAAAGGTACGGGTTAAAGTAGACAGACGACATGCTCATAGATACTATCCCTTGCCAGACATGGAGCATCTCTTATCCCTAGTTCTGCTCCTACTTCGTTGTATGACCTTGAGAAGGTCACAATGTCACATACTCACTTTGCTCATTAGTAATACATTAAGCAGCATTGATGAGGTCCATTTTTGTTTTAAAATGTGTATAATCCATATTTCATTTAGTAATATTGTAGAAGATGTTCTCAATTTGGATCTGCAATTAAAATGTATGGGGGAAAACAGGGTTTAAGCTGGGAAATAATAGGGTTTTGAGCCCAATTATCTCCCTACATTTTTATTGTAACTAAATTCTTGACTTTATTCTTGACTAAACTCTGTTTCTTCACTACCTAAAAAATAAAATGATTAAGTTAAAGCTATATCCCACAAAGCATTCCATAGACGTGCAAAATAATGGGTTATACAAATAGGTTCTCTTCCTGTAGGAATTCCCAGAGAATGCTAATGTGCAATGTGGTAATTTTAGGGAAGTATTCTTTGCAGCCTTTCTTAAACTTCTTTGATGAAAGAGCCATTTCTTTTCCCCACAGTGGCTCTTATTTCATGGAACGGCCTTTGAAGAACATGCAGCCAGGTAACCAGCAATGTCCTTTCTGACTTCAGCAGACCTAGATTCTGTGAATTTGGGGTGAGGAGACCAGTAAAGGTGAAGGGAGATTTCAAACCACAGAATGAATACAGCTTCATTCAGTGTTGAATTAGAGCAGTAACACTCCTTAAGAGTTAATGCTTCTTTCCCCCAGAGCCAAAATCCAGGTGCCCAGAGAAGCTTGGGCTCTGAAGGCACAATCCCTTCTGGGGTTTTTTGTTTTTGTTTTTGTGGGATTTTTTTTTTTTTTTGAAGGCTTCAAGATAGAAAGATAGGAAAATATTCTGTGACAGTGTAAAGTATTATAACTCTCTGTTCAGTAGGATCTTTTATAGTTCAGGTAAAAGAAATCTAGAAAATAAAAAATTTAAAGTTATTTTATTATATATTTTATTTTTGTAAAACTGGACAAGAGAATTGAGGGCTTGTCACCTGTGTAATGTTGATAATTATCTGTGAAGACCTCTCTTGCTCTCCCAGATGAGTGCCTCTAGGTTTCAAAGGAGCTCATTCCACAATACCTTGAAAGGATAGAAAAGAGATTGTCAGCCACTGATGTTGTTTGGTTTGAAATAAAGGATTCTGAGACTCAGTATGAGAAGAAATGCCTTTCACAGATACTCTAAAACAATAAAAAGTCAGGATAGTCCAAAATCACAATAACATTTCATGTAAAGTATTTTATAAACAAACCAGTGGTTTGGCTTTATTGCAAATTCAGTGATGAGGGTATTAGAAAACTTAAAATTTAAATACATTATTAAAAGAAATAGAATTATAAGTATTAAAGGTAAAGAGATCTTAGAAGACTTTTTGCTTTTCCTTTTTCACTTCAAAGAAGAAATCAGCCCAGAGAGGGAAAGTGACTTCACAAAGCCACACAATAAATTACTGTCAGAGCCCAGGTTGGAAATCTTTTTTTGTTTTTGTCTTTTTTTTTTTTCATTGTAGCTTACATACAATGTTATATTAGTTTCACTTGTACAACAGTGAATTGACAATTCTACAATTTTATACATTATGCATTGCTCACCACGATAAGTGTAGTCTGTCACCATGCCACATTACAATACTATTAACTATATTCTCCATGCTATATTTTTTATCTCTGTAACATTTACTTTATAACTAGAAGTTTGTACCTCTTATTCCCCTTCACCTTTCGACATTGTCTCTTTTTAGATTAAGCTACATTTGGTAAGCATGCATCTGGATATTTTATCTTTAAAAATATGACAAGCTTTTGTTTTAGAATCCTCACTATAATTACTCATGGAAAATGGTCGTTTATATTTTCAATGAACTTACTACTGTCCCTTTAAGAATAATAGCTTGAGCAATTATCACTGATAAGCACAATAGCAATACTACTTTAATAAAATGCCATCTAGTGGAACCTCAGTGGCAAAACACACTTCTTCCATGTATTCCTCTCTAAGAGAATTACCTTTCTTAGGCTCGCATTTTAATCAATATCATTATCTCCCTGAGTGTTACATGATTAAAAATAACACTGACAATTGTCCTACTGCCAGAGCACCGCAAGGAAGATGAGACTGCAAAACTAAGTTGATTCACAAGAAGGAAGATATATGGGCTCAAATTGAAAACCATGGAGCTAAGGGGACCAAATCTTCACCCTCATTTTACTGTAATGTAAAACAAAAGAAGAATTAGAAGGAAGTTTGTTTTGCTACTCCTTTTCATAATCTGGGGCATCTAAGTCTACATGGATGGTGGAGGTTGGAAAGAGGGAACATTTTATCATGAACAGCCTACCAGAAAAAAAGTTTCTGGAATCAGAAAGCCTCAGGACTAGGAAAATACCTAAAATGTCATCTGGTCTAGTTCTCTGACCATGGTAAGGTCTTCATGGATCCAGTTTAAAAAAACTCCATCCAGAGAGTAATGTAGAAAGCCATCATGGAAGAATGAATGAATCAAACTTCAAAACTCCACACGGAAAACAAGAACGGTGGATGGACACCAGGCAGGTGGATTTCAATTCAGTAGGAGGAAGAACTCTCAAAACGGCAAGTATTCAACATGGAACATTGGAAGGCTGCATAAATATAAGTCAGGACTAGTCCCACAGGTTACTGAGCTTAAAGAGTCTTAATACTAAATATATGGAGACCTAATATTTAAGAGAAACTGGAGTGAACTGTGTTGAATGTTGGAAGTTTTGGAATCTGTGTTAGGTTGGTTCCCCTGGGAAACAGATCAGGAGACTTGGTTGCAAGATGTTGATTGAGAAGTGCCCTCAGGATCAATATCTGCTGGCAAGTGAGGGAAGAGGGGCTGGCAAAGGGAGGTATTGAGCTATAATTCCCTAGTAAGAAAGGCCTCCTCAGATCCTATGGGAGGTCTGGAACTAAATGGCTTTGTAGAGTTGTCCTGCCTTGAGGCAAGGGCTTGTCTATACCTACTGACCCGTCCTGGCTTTGGGCTGCCCCAGGGGAAGAGGTGTGACCTTGAATTAGATGCTTTCTTTGAGAATAATTCCCAGAGACAACTCACTGAGAGTAGTCAGCAGTGTGTACAGGAGTCCCACACCTCCAAGAGGGCTGAGGACCACACATGATAGCCTCGAGAGCAGCCTTCTCTCCCTGTTCCTCTAGAACCCAGCCAGCAAGTTACTCTTGTCATCCTCCAAGGCCATATAACCCACAGTCTAGAGTTTGTTTGCAGAAGAGTGTTACTCAAGTCTCTTTGTTTTCAATTTACATGTGTTAGAATACCCTCACCATGATTTGCTTAGAAATCTAATTTGTCCTTTTCTGGTATTTATCTTAGAATTCCTGTCTCACTTTGAGTTTTAACCTCCCCGTGCCTCTTTTTTTTTTTTTTTTTTTTTTTTTTACTCATTCAAAATTTATTGAATGCCCTTATGTATCAGGTACTACCCTCGTAGCAGATTTTTGTATACAAACACATATGTTTTTATTTATTATTTTTGTTTTTTTTCTTTCATAGTGTATTGTCTCTCATTTCTTAATCTATAACTTGAGTATAATAATAGTATCTTCTCTCATGAGCACTATGAAGATTAAATAGAATAATAACTGTGAACTAGCATGATATCTAATTCACAGTAAACATTTAGTGTGCTATTATTATTAAAAAAGAAAGAGAAAGTATTTATATTCATGCACATTCATATATATATACGAATATATATATATTCATGTATATATATATTCATGTATTTGTATATATATTCATGTATATTTCACACACATTCAGGTTCTAATCTCCAATGTCCTTACCTAGACCAATAGCTTTGAAAGGTTTGCCAAGAAACTTTTTGGAGATTAGGAGCTCAAAATCATTTTTATAGTAGTACTAAGATGTCATTACCTTTCTCACTTCACTCTTTTTTTGAGAGGAAAGTGGAGTTTTCCAGAGGCTACATAACACAGATTGATATTCTCTCTGATGTTGACAGGTTACTATTGCTATTTTTTAATTTACAAATTTAACTTCTAATTTCTAATCGGGATAACTATTGATAGCTATCATGAACATAAACAAAATCTTTTAGTGTCCTCAGTAATTTCTATAAGTGCAAAGGAGTCCTGAGACTAAAATGTTTGAGAACCACTGACCTGAACAAATTTAGTCCCCTCTTTCTAAATCTCTGCCCACCTCCATTCCAACCACAAGCCTGCCTGATGGCCTTCCCTGACTTCTACTTCAAGGCTACTCTCTGCTTTTAATTAAGATTTACTTAGGCTATGATTTTGGAGATGGAGACATGGGATCAGGTCAGGGAGTTTGCTTTGCCCCTCGGATGGTCAGATGGAAGGTTCCAGAATATCAAATGAGATACCAGAGAACAAGATGAAGTTAGAACTTGCACAGAAGATGCTGAGTAACACCAAATAGGTCACTAAGTGACTGATGTCCTGCTGCTTACTGGTTGTATTTTAGGAGGAAGGGCATGTGCAGAACAATGCAGATTCTATCATTAAGTAAATTATCAGGTGAGGCTTTCTCTAATGATTACCCATAGAGATGATTCACTCGAGTCAGTTTGACAGTGGAAAAGAAAATTGCAGCAGTGCAGTTTGAAATGGTCAGAATTTAGGAAGAGAATGACTCTTAGAACATTTGCACAGACCTTAGTTTCTTATCTTTCCCCCTTACTCCAACCCTTGATTATTGGTGAACTATCAATATGAGGATGGGGATAACAGTCAGAAGGAACAGGGCACTGTGTAGTGAAAGGGAGAATTTCATGTGAAAGGGAAAACAGAAACTAAGAAAGTTCATCATAGTTCTATGTAAGTGTTTCCTGCAGCAGCTCCTTGCTTCCCTCAGTTTTCCTCTCAGCAGCCGGTTGAGGTAGAGATGGCCACCCACATCATACAGATAAGAAACCTGAGGATGAGAAAGGCTTAAATGACTTGCCGGAGGCCACACTTCAGTTAAGCGACAGAACTGGGTTACTCATCCAGTCTTTCTACCACAAAACTTTTGTGTGCCAGATAGATCCAGTTTTAAATTTCATTTAATGTTTATTAATTTGCTAAATAGGCATTGACTTAGAATTAGTGGATCTTCAAAGATACATAGAGCTCCACCCACATGGGCCCCTGACCTCAAAGGTGGCACAGGACAGGCTGAGATCAAAGTAGTTCCATGAGTGAGGAAATAGTTGCAGAGTCCTGAAGAAACCCAGAGGGCAACAAAAAGGAAAAACCTATCATCAGCACTATTGGGTGACATTCTCATGGCATTTCACAAGCAACCTCTTTCATCTTATGACTCTCTGGAGAAAGTATAATTATTGTTCCTATTTCATACGCAAGTAAACAGAGACTCAAACTGGTGAAACAATTTGTCCAAAGGACACAATTAGTTCATTCTAGTGTTGTGATTGAAATACAAGTCTATGTGATTCATAAAGCCTAAGGCTTCTCTGTGGACCACTGTCTAGGGAGGGAGCACTCCTAGTCATTACGAAAAGGGTACGTCCTTGTATGAGAGTATATGCAACAGATTAGGATGTCTTTATCCATCCCTTGGTCAGAATTACTGCTTCTCTCTGGACAGTGTGGTTTAATGGTATTGTGGGTCAGACAAGAGTCTTCAAACACTAGTATTGTTTGCTTGCACAGGGACACTCTGGATGGGGTTGTGGGTATTAAAGAGTACTGTTATTTACATGATAGCACTTTTGTGCTTTCGTTATTATACCATGTACAAATGTTACTTTCTCAATTAAAAGAAGAACTAGTTACACAGGGAGGGATGATAAAGGAAAGGGAAGAAGGAAGGGGCTTTTAATATTGAATTAAAGTGTACATAGGGTTTTGAAAGATAGGAAAGGAGAGAAAGCATTCTAAGAAGAAATCATTTGAACAAAGTCTGTGAAATGGTATAATGAGCTGAGCTGTGTCCCCAAAATTCCTATGTTGAAGTCTTAACTCCCAGTATCTTGGAATGTTACTGTTTTTGGAGATAGGAACTTTAAAGTGGGGATTAAGTTAAAATGAGGTCATTAAGGTGGAGCACTAATCAGATATGAGTAGTGTCCTTATAGGAAGAAGAAGAGACACCAGTTGAAAGGCCGTGTGAGAGCCCAGCAAGAAGGCAGGCATCTGCAAGCCAAGGAAATAGGCTTCAGGAGAAACCAAATTTTCCAGCACACTGATCATGGACTTGTGGACTTCAGAACTGTGAGAGAAAAAAATTCTGTTGTTAAAACCACCCAGTCTGTGGCATTTTGTTATGGCAGCCTGAGCAAAGTACAAAGTCTTTGTGAGGAAGAGTCTAAAGTGGCCTCCTCCTTAAAAGATCAGGAGTGATTGTAGAGAGATATAGTAGAAAAGACATATCATGGAGAACCGTGTTTATGTTAAAGAAAATCAAATTTTTAAACCAGCTATGAAGAGTAAGGAGGGAGAAGGAGATTTTTCATCTGTAGTTCTCCATATCTCAGAAATACTCATAGTAGGAGAGTCTGCTGAGAATTTACTTTCCTGGACACTTGTAAAGTTACTTTGTCCAAACATGTTTATGATTTTCCATTTTCTAATTGGTACCTTTCTAGTTCAATTCTTGTCATTTCTTTATTGATGCCATTCTCTACCTTATTTTTCTATCCCAGGTGTTTTTTTGTTTGTTTGTTTGTTTGTTTTTTATTTCTAGGAGAGAGAGAGACAGCGTGAGCATGGGAGGGTCAGAGAGAGAGAGGGAGACACAGACTCTGAAACAGGCTCCAGGCTCCGAGCTGGCAGTCAGCACAGAGCCTGACGCGGGGCTTGAACCCACGAACCGCGAGATCATGACCTAAGCGAAAGTCGGACGCTTAACCGACTAAGCCACCCAGGCGCCCCTATATCCCAGTTTTATACTAAACCTTACCTTTCAGAGGATTATGCAATGGCAAAGATATTCTGACCTGAAACTTTGCAAAACTGATTGTCAGAGTGAGGAGGCTTTCAGGGTGACTTATCTAGCCCCCTTTATTCACAATAGAGTGAGGCCCAGAGTGGGAAGGGACGTCCCAAGTTCACATATGCACACCTCAGTTCAGTGCCTGTCTTCCCAGTTCACTGTGCCTGGCCCACCACCTATTTACTTGCTTACCTAGGCTCAGTTTTTCTGAGGTCCAAGTAGCTCCTCAACCAGATCACCTCTTCTCTACACAGAATACAATTCTCCTGCATGCAGTTAACAGAAGCGATTGCACACAGAGGTTGGCGGCTGACACGATGTCACACACCCATTGTTGGCCAGAACTGGCCCCAGGTCCTCATCTCCCTGTGGTCCCCTGAACTCCATTGTCTCCATCCTGCAAGTAATTCACATGAAAGTTTAGATGGAAAGCAAAAACAATCAATGCTCCATCACTATATCCATTTCTAGTCCCACACTGCCCAACTTTCATCTAGGGGCCACTGTGAGCAACTGTAATGGTCTCTCTGCTCTACCCCCGAGAGGTTCCTCCTACCTGCCACTAGACTAGAGCCAGAGTCTAAGGAATTGGTAATCTAGACTTTCATCTTTTGCAAATTGTCTTTGAGACCTTGCTTAAATTTCAAGTGGCAAGCTACTAACTTACTTATCAGGCAGCTTTTCCCACTTTCAGTCAATTGTTTTAAAGTTGTATTTTTTTTTTCGACTGAGCCAAAATTCAGGGACACAGTTGTTGCTGTCTCAGAGGGAGTTTATACTCAAAAAGTATAGTCACTATCCAAAAATAATGAGAAAGGAATTCTAGTCTTCACTCAGCTGCACAAACACATCACAAAATCCTTTCTTCTCCCACCCTTCTCTCTCTGTATGCGACTATTCCATCACCTTCATCCCCCTCCCAAAATTCCTCCTCTGCTCCCACTAAGGCTCCTCTCCTTATCCCTTCCATTGCCCTCTCTCTCCCAGCCCTTTATTAACAGATTGACTTAGCATCTATCTCAGCAAGAAAGAATTATTCCTTTCACAGGAGGAAGAAATTGATCTGGCAATTTGGGGATTAACTTCTGTGGGTTGTAGAAATCTAAGTCAATGTCTGCTAATTCCTACCTACTGGTCCTGCTGAAGTGACTTGGCCTCAGAGCCACTCTTCCACATACAGTGTTTTAAATATTTGACAAAAGGTCCTTAAGCGTATACCCATACTCTTTTCTATTCTCCAAACACACCCACTATGAAGTTGTTTCTTCTCTGGGCCTTCATATGGGACTTGTGATATGAAAGTACTACATAGATGGAGTTAAAAGAACATATCTTGGCATTGTTGTTAACAAATACTTATTACACATTCAAATATGAATTAAGCCAGCTATTGTTCTAGGTGCTGAGAATAAAGTGCCAAACAAAACTCCATCCTCCAAGATTATACCTTCTTAATGGGAGAGACTGAAAATTAATTAGTAAACAAATAAATATGTAAGACATTATTTAATGATAAAATGTTGAAGAGATTAAAATAAAGCATGGGATAGAGTTACTAGGACTTGGGGTAGAGTTACTCTAACTATAGTGTGCAGGGATGACATATGGAGGATGTGATGTCAGAGGCGAGACCAGAATAATCTGAAGGTGGCAACCATATGACAAACTAGAAGTCCCATGCAGAGACCTTCATATGGTAAAATGGCTTGGCATGTTCAAGGGGAAAGACCAGTATCCATGGGGTCCAAGTGCTGCCGTGAAGGGGTTGCAGTGGCATATCACCTCATGGTGTAGAGGTCCAGGGCATAAGGAAGGGGAGAGCATTTTACTCTTAGGCAGGTGGAAAGCTATGTGAGGATTTGAGCCAAGGAATGATGACTAATTTTGTGGGGTTTTTATTTTTTAATTTTTATTTATTTTGATTAAGAGAAGGAGAGTGCACATGCAGAAGAGAGAATCCCAAGCAGGTTCCGTGCCATCAGCGTAGACTCAGAAGTGGGGCTTGATCTCACCAACCATGAGATCATGACCTGAGCCAAAAACAAGAATCAGAACTTTAATTGACTGAGCCATCCAGGTGCCCCAACTGATTTTGTTTTTAAAATCCTGCTTGGATGCTGTGTGAAAACTGATAACTGATGGAAGGCAGGAGAGAAGGGCACACCACCAGGCAGGAACAGTCCAGGCAGGAGATGAAGGGGGTTTCACTTAAATTTGTAGCAGTGGGAATGATGAGCATGGTTTGGTTCTGCAATATGTTTTGAACGAATACAGTCCTGGTGTTGGGGTGAGCTGCCATGGCCTACACCTTTCTAAAGTATTCTATTACAGCCTTTGACATCTGTGGGCTACTGTTTAAATAAAAATGCACACATCACCTTAAAACTAGCCACCAAATTTAGTTATGGCTATGTCTAAACCCAGACATAGAAAGTTATCCCCTAAAGAAATGTAGTCTGAAAATATGTATCTCTGTCTCCATCATAGAAAATCTCTTCTATGATTACAGAACAGTTTAGTTCCTTAAATCTCCAGGAGTTCCAACCTTCTACCTCCTATTTTGGTCCCATTTATATTGTATAACTGACTGCTACCTTACCCATGGTCAGGTTTACAACCCCAGAATTCCAGGACTGTTAGCTTGACTCCAGAGCTCAAGTATTGTGAACATTTATGGATGACTCACTATTTCAGTCCTACTCCAGGTGATTAGTCTAAGCCAAGCCAGGTAATTCCACATCCCATGCTTATGACTGACTCTGAAATATGCACGTGACCAGTCTGGCTAATAAAATGCTGGAAGACAGCCTGTGGGCCTGTGAGGACTTCTAAAGGATTTATTATTTCTAGGAAAGAAATGCAGAATGGGCTAATCCATCTTTTTCCTTTGGACATTACCACATCAGAAGATGGGGTCCACAAATCCTGCAGCCATCTTTGATCACATAACCATCCAAAAATAAAGCCCATGCTGAAAATGACAGAACAAAAAGATGGAGAGAATTGAGTCCTCAGTGACTGTAGTAAGGCACTGATCAAAAATGCCTAGAACTGGGGCCCCTGGGTGGCTCAGTTGGTTAAGCGTCCAACTTTGGCTCAGATCGTGATTTTATGGCCTGTGGGTTCGAGCCCTGCATCGGGCTCTGTGCTGAAGCTAGCTCAGAGCCTGGAGCCTGTTTCAGATTCTGTATCTCCCTCTCTCTCTGACCCTCCCCTGCTCTGCTCATGCTGTCTCTCTCAGAAATTTAAAAAAAAATTTTTTTTAAATTTTTTTAAATGCCTGGAACCTGTCATATCACTAGACTTCCAGTTTTGTGAGATAACCACTTTCCTTTTTGTTTAAGTCAATTTGCATTGTAGTTTTTCTGTCACATGCAGCCAAATTCATTCTATGGGAGATGTTGTGGCTCACTGCTTTTTAATTCAACAGATATTTATTGAGCACCCACTGTTTCCTATGCACTATTCTGAGTACTAGTAATAAAGAGATGAATAAGACAACACTGCCTCTTCTTATGACACCTCAATATTCTAATTGGAGGGAAGAGGATGTAAGTAGAAATAAATGAGTTAGCTTGGAAAACACCAAATTCTATGAAGAAAATAAAACAGGGTAAGATACTAAAGAATTAGAGGAGAGCAAAGTCTTTTAAAAACTGTAAGATACAAGCAGAAGTGGGCCAAGTACAGGGATCTTCATACCTTAGATGTTCCTAGTAGCAAAAAATAATGATAGTTACTAGAAGTAACCCAGATGTGCATCTCTAAGAGCCTAATGAATTAAATTTTGGCACATTTATGTGATGGAATACCATGTTGTTAATAAAATGACTAGAGTATAAGATTATATCGCTTATATGACACTATTGCTGAGATAAGTTATTTTTTAATTATTATTATTTTAAACTTAAGAGTATTTAATAACATAAAAATATTATATTAGCAAACTACAAAATGATATGTAAGTGTACATGCTATGGGTTCCTAGAACTTTTTTAAAGTTTTTTTTTAAAAAGCCTTATTTAAATTCCAGTTAGTTAACATACAGTATAATATTAGTTTCACATATATAATATAGTGATTCAATAATTCCATACAATATCTGGTGCTCATCATAGCAAGGGCACTCCTTAATCCTCATCATCTATTTTACGCATTCCCCCATCCCACCCCCCTCTGGTAACCATCAGTTTATCCTCCGTAGTTATGAGTTTTTTTCTTGATTCTCCCCCTTTTTATTGTCCCTTTGCTCATTTGTTTTCTTAAATTCCACATGTGAATGAAGTCATGTGGTATTTGTCTTTCTCTGACTTATTTAGCTTAGCACAATACTTTCTAGCTCTATCCATATCATTGCAAATGGCAAATCTTCATTCTTCTTTATGGCTGAGTAATATTACATTGCATATATATATGAACCACATATTTTTTCATCCAGTTATGAGGGCAGTTGGGCTATTTCCGTAATTTAGCTCTTGTAGATAATGCTGCTATAAACATGGGGGTTGGGCATGTATCCCTTTGAATTAGTATTTTTGTGTTCTTTAGATAAATACCTAGTAGTGAGATTCCTAGCTAATAGAGTAGTTCTATTTTTATCTTTTTGAGGAGCCTCTATACTGTTTTCCAGAGTGACTGCACCAGTTTTCATTCCCACCAACAGTGTAAGAGCGTTCCCTTTTCTCCACTTTCTCGCCAACACCTGTTATTTCCTGTGTTGTTGATTTTAGCCATTCTGACAGGTAGGAGATAATATCTCCTTATAGTAGTTTTGATTTGTATTTCTCTGATAATCAGTGATGTTGAGCATCTTTTCATGTGTCTGTCATCCATCTATATGTCTTTAAAGAAATATCTATTCATATCTTCTGCTCACATTTATTTGGATTATTTGTTTTATGTGTGTTGAGTTTTACAAGTTCTTTATATACTTTGACTAACCCTTTATCAGATATGTCATTTGCAAATATCTTCTTCCATTCCATAGGTTGATTTTTAGTTTTGTTGATTGTTTCCCTTGCTGTGTAGAAGCTACACCAATAATGAAGCAGTAGAAAGAGAAACTGAGGAATCAGTCCCATTTACCATTGCACTAAAAATAATAAGATACGTAGGAATAAAGTTAACCAAAGAAGTGAAAGACGTATACTCTGAAAACTATAAAGTACTAATAAAAAAAATAGAAGATGACACAAAGAAATGTAAAAACATTCCATGCTTGGGAGTAGAAGAACAAATGTTAAAATATTTATACCACTCAAAGCAATCTACACATTTAATGCAATCCCTATCAAAATACCAACAGCGTCTTCACAGAGTTACAACAAACGGTCCTAAAATTTCCATAGAACCACAAAGGACTCTGAATACCCAAAGCAACCTTAAAAAAAGAAAAGGAAAACTGGAGGCATCACAATTCCAGACTTCAAGTTATACTGCAAAGCTGTAGTGATCAAAACAGTGTGGTACTGGCACAAAAATAGATGCATAGATCAATAGAACACAATGGAAAACCCAGAAATGAACCCACAACAGTCTGGTCAATTAATCTTCAACAAAGCAGGAAGGAACATCCAATGGGAAGAAGACAGTCTCTTCAACAAATGATGTTGAGAAAACTGGATGGCAACTTGCAAAAGGATGAAACTGGACCACTTTCTTATACCATACACAAAAATAAATTCAAAATGGATTAAAGAGCTAAATGTGAGACTTCAAACCATAAAAATCCTAGAGGAGAACACAGGAAATAACCTCTTTGACATCTGCTACAGCAACTTCTTTCTAGATATGTCTCCTGAGGCAAGAGAAACAAAAGCAAAAATAAACTTTGAGACTTCATAAATTTAAAAGCTTCTGCATAGCAAAGATTAATTATTGTTAAAAATAAAAGACTGATTGAGATAAGTGCACAGAGTATTACTCCAATTTTCAGCATCAGAAAAAGGATAGAAGGATATAGAAATGAATAGAGATGCATTTCTGGATAGATACATAAGAAAGCTTATCAGTGTCCTTTAGGAGAAGTAGAGAGAGAAAAGACCTTTATCTTCTATTTTGTGCTTTTTGTATGTTTTTAGAATTCACTTCACCATGTATATTTTTAATTATGAAATAAACATATGTTAAAAATGTATAACACCTAAATTTTCTTCCAGAGTAAATCTGACTCTAGGAATAATTAATGTTAGTAAATATTGCTTAGGAGGAGTAACTTTTGACATACATGACTTAGGAAGAGAAGAACCTGATTTTAAATAGGAACCAGACAAAAAGTGAGGCCATCTGTTCTGCCTGGTCACCTGGCATATACTCTCCCCATCATCAGGAGTAAAAGCTGCAGGAAAAGATTCTACCACCAGAAGCTCTGTGACTGCCAGAGCAACATTGTGTGAGATCAGCTGCCAGGATTATCCACAAGATAATTTCAGGGCAGGGAAATGATGAGAGAAGATGATAGAAACATCCTTGAGAACTGACAGAAAAGACCAAAACACTGACAGATCATGGGATCACCTGCAGAAAGGTCCCCATAACGGGAGATATCTTAAGACTTAGAGGTTGATGAGAAGATATAAGATTGTTCCCCAGGTGTATCTGCACAACCCTCCAGGGAGATTTTATGCACTAGATCCTCCAACCTAAGCCAGGCCAAGAACCTGTGTTGATTTCACTTAAGCTGTGACCTCCCTCTTCAGTGAACATGTGTTTTTGAAAAATCCTCATCTGCTACATGTCAGATCCATATTTGAAACACAATGAGCAGGTCTCCAAAGGAAGCTGACTCAAAGCCAACTTTAAGAGCAGAATGGATTGGGCAATCCACTACAGTAATGAAGAAGATTAGTGGTAGGGTACTTTTCTAGATGCCTGATTTCCTTTTTCCTTTCAGTTTTGTCTTCTTATCACTAACCATCACATATTTGGTGACTAGCGAACCAATATTCTGATAAATAGCACATGTGGTAAGAAGTGATAGATAAGGATGAGGAAAATAGATTTTTGTTCATACATGGAAGCTCCACACAAAGTACTGTTCTATAAGTGCTCATTCTTCAATATGTCACATGCAGTCACTAATGATAACCAGAGTTGCTGTAAACCTTAGGACTTTTTGCCCTTTCATATGTTAACTGTGTAGGTTCAACCAGATCCGTTAACTTCATTCTAACTTGCTTTCTTCTTAACAGGATATAAGTCAAGAGCGGCCATCCATGGAAGAGAAAGGAAGGTAAAATACACAGAGGTCCCCATTAGTTTGTTTTGCAAATTCTAATCTCTCAAATGTTTTCTCTAACCCAAAGCAAGCAAGATTGTGACATGTGGTGCTTTCCTATGCCCACGGCCAGCATCACTAATTTAGCATAACAACACTTTCTCCTATTCTTTCTAGATGAGAACTCAGAGCTTCGGGCAACTACTTTAGAACTGACAGATAAGCTAGACTATCTCCCATCCCTGCAGCTGCTCCAGCCTGGCTTTTTCCTTGGATCCTATCCATGGTTTGGGTCCCAAAGGTATCAGTTTCCTTTGCACTGTATAGTGTGATGTGTGTGTGTAATGAAGTCTACCATGCCATTACTAATGGATGACTTCTGAGGAGCTTTCAATTTGCATAGAATAATACATCCTTATGCTGAAAAGGAACCTAAACATTGCTCACAGATCATCCTTTGTCATTAAAAGTCTGGAAATTTGTGGATTCCTCATTAAATCATTTCCTTGAGACTTTCTGAAGAATTGAAAAATAACCCAATACAAGGAAAAGAAAATTTAACTCCCTTTTCTATACACTCCCTTTCCAGGTCTCTTTTCAAGGGAAGGGGGAGAATTGCTAACATAACTGGTCAGAAATCAAGAAGCAATTGTGCCATGAATATTAATGAATTAGAGACCTTAACCCATGTTCTGCTCCTCTCTCCACTACACAAATCTTGGTTAGTAAGTCAAATGAGGACTTTCCTTGGCAGGACTTGTCAGCTGCCTCTCCTCTTCTTAAACTTCGGAAAACTTTCACTTAGCTGAGTCAGAGTTCTCCTTGGAACCTAGCCATCATTCTCTGCCTGCATGCTAAATCATGCTGGACATTTTGCTGCCTTAGAATTTTATTCATTTCAGTTCCTTCTAATTAAAAAAACTATTTCGAGCACCTACTATGTGCAAACATTATGGTGGGTGGTAGGCATTAGCCATGTACAAAGCACAGAAAAATAGATCTTACCTTCTTTTAATAAGTAAAACCTAGAGTTATTCAGATGGTGATAAATACTTTGGAAAACATTAAAGCACCCAAGTGGAACAAGGAATGGAGGGGTGAAAAGAACTGCTCTAATTTCAAATAGAATGGTCAGAAAGCCCTCAATGGGAAGGTGATAGCTGAACAACACCCAAGAAAGCAAAATTCCAATTATGTGACTCTTTGGGGTGGTGGTGGGGAGAGACACTCCAGGTATGGAAAGGAGCAAAGGCAAAGAGCAGGTGGCATGCCTGGGTGTCTGAGGAGCAGTAAAGAGGCCAAGTAGCTGGAGGCAAGTGAGCAAAAGGAAGAATGATAGGAGATAAGGTCGGAGTTATGAGGTGGATGGTGGGGAGCAGATTGGTTGAGGGCTTGTAGGTCATTATGTTGACTTTTGATTTTATTCAGGATTAGGATGAATAAAGAACAGGTATATTAGGTTCCTATTACTGCTGTTACAAATTAGTACAAATTTAACAGCTTTAAACAACAAATTTATTCTTTTACAACTCTGGAAGTCAGAATTCCAAAATCAGTTTTACTAGACGAAGGCAGGGTATTGGCAAGGATGGTTCCTTTTGGAGTTTATGAGGAGAGAATCTGTTTCCTATCTTTTTTTCAAGGGTTAGTAGTCCCCCGCATGCCTTTGCTTGTGGCCCCTTCCTTCATTTTCAAAGCTTATGACTGCAGTCTCTGTTTGCATTATCATATTGCCTTCTTCCCTGACTCTGACTAATCCAGTGCTCTTTTATAAAGACAGTTGTAGTTACATCAGATCCCCCCCAAAATCCAAGAGTATCTCCTCATCTCAAAATCCTTAATGAATTCATATCTGCAACATATCTTTTTACTATATATGATAATGATCATAGTTTTTGAGGATTAGGACATATTGGGGGCTATTAATCAACCTACTATAGATACAGGTAATCCGTACTTTCCAAAAGTTTCAGTTACACCAGTTCTCTTTTAGGAAAGACCTATCTTAGTAACTGATTTTAGCTAACTGAAAGAAATCTGGAAATAATTTTTGCTTTTATGAGAAAAGCTGTTATCATATGAATGTAGGTCTTTCCTAAAAGCAGAGCCATCTAGTTAGTGTGAACATTTGGAAAGTGGGATATACTCTTTGCTTTATGCTTTTTTACCTTACTAAAGGTTTCATAGGAATTCTCTACTTTTAGATAGTGGGGGAAGCCTATATCTTGATTTGGGTTTCTAAAGGGTTCTCTGGCTGCTTTGTTGAGAATGGACTTTTAGAATTGCAAAGGCAGAAACAAAGGAACCAGTCAGGTGGCTCTTGCAAAACCTCAGACAAAAGATGATGATAGTTTAGTTCATGGTGGTGGCAGCAGGATTGTTGAGAATTCACACCTTGAATGTGTTCTGAAGATAAAATAAACATGAATTGCTGCTATCACCCATGAGGGAAATAGAAGAGAAATTGATCCCTGCACATCTGAGCAGTTGGAAGAATAGATACACTTTTTTTCCCCAATGAGAAATGCTATTGAAGGAGCAGATTTAGAGGAACGATAATGAGTTAGGTTTTATACATATTAAATTTGAAATGCCTATTGAAGAATCAAATTGAGATGTCAACATTTGAATTAAATATTAGTGTAAACAGGTGAATCAGATTAGCCTTTACCATGGTTATGCACTGAGAGTTATTACATATTGTACTTTAAATAACATTTGGCTGTTATTCTTCACATATAGTTTACACAAGAACATTGTGAGGGCAGGAAAATATGAAAGATGGGTGGTAGCAGGGAAGGATTCACATACTACAGAAACTCTGGTTATAATATTATTAAAGTAGCATTGAAAAGATCCAAAAATCCCACTTAACCCCAACATTGTATATATTTGCAAATATGGTTTCAATTTCCAATGTTGATAGAGACATCTACCAAGATCCCCTTGAATCTTGGCTTATGGTCTATTTCAGTGGTCTTAAACCCTTGGTTTACATCAGAATCAGGAAGTGTATTAAAATGTACCTTTCTGACTCCATCTCCAGAGCCTGGTTCAGAAGGTTTGGGTGGTAGTGATAGTGCTCTATAGCCCAGATAGCAGTGTGGGAAGAAAGAGAAAGGAGAGACTGGTTGTGGCAATTGAGGCTATGTGTTAGGGGATTGCCTTGGTTTGGTCTGTAGTTAAGAATTCATTGAATACTTACCATGAGCAAATGTATCACTTTAGTCTCACAACACCCTAAGATGGAGGAGGAAAGTGATAGTGTTAGTGTCATTTTACCGATGAGAAAACTGAAGCCCTAAGGAATCAGATGACTTTCCCAGGTCAATAGCCAGTCAAATAGAGCTATTTTAAACTAAGGCTTTTTGATTCCAACTCCCATATCCCTGCTATTACCTGGTATTTTGTGTCGGGGATGGGAACATGTGAGGATGAGTGGTTGGATGTGTGAAAGGAGGTGATTCTAAGGTACTGTTGATAATGTCTGGATTTATGTTGGGTTGGTGGAGTAATTTCTGGAGTCAGGCTGCCTGGGTTCAAATATGAACTCTGTGACTAGCCAGTGATGTGACTGTCATGCCACTCTCATGTTAAAAATAACATCTACATCCCAGGGTTATTATATTGGTTAAAGAAGATAATGCACTGAAGTCTTATTCATCAGGGCCTATAATATCTCTGTATATCAGCCATCTGTTTTTCTCTCCAGCCTCATGCATGAAATATTCTCTCCCATTATGCATCTTGCTCCAGAGATGCTGTCTTTTTTTAATTTCACAAACAAGTCTGGTTCATATGGGACATTTATCTTCAAATACTCGTCTGCCTAGAAAACTGCCCCCAATAAAAGAATTTCAGTTCAAATACATCTCCCATAGAGAAGTTTTCCTTCTACACCCCTAGAAAGTAGTCCTTCCTTCTTGGGCCACTGTCTGAAGTTGTTTATCTATCTGGTTATTATTACTATAGAATTATACAACTAGAACTTAAGGTGTATGATGTTACTTGTTCACTACTATAGCCAGAGCTCTTAGAAAAGTACCTGATGGTAAAGGAAACTCAATGAACATTTGTGAGAAATAAGGAAGGAAGGAGGGAGGATGGAAAGAGGAAGGGAGGATTGGATGGGAGGAAGGAAGAGGAGAAGAGAGGAAGAGAAGAAAGGAAGGAAAGTACTTAACCTCTTACCTGATGCATAGAAGTACTAAAGACATGCTACCATTATTAAAGAAATAGTTACTAAATACCTACTATAATGCAGAAATCATGCCAAACTAGATTTATCAGTGATATAGCAAAGTATATCTTTCTGAATATATTTCTGTTGTGTGTGGACTGAAAAATTTGGGGTTGGAATGGCCCACATTAGGACCTCTTAACTCTTAAGGCTCATTGAATTGAAGACTTACAACCACATCTTCAAATTATTTAGGCAATTCAAATTCAACTGGAACCTGTCCCATGCACACAACTCATTCTCCAAGCTTACACCAAACAGATGGACTATGCATTGCACCTAGGAGTCCAGCCAACTCTGGCTGTGCTGGTCACATTGGAGAATCTAACAGAAATGGGGGTATAATTTACAAATTTACAAAGAGGAGTGAGGTTCTGAGTCCCACTTCGAATTTTGAATTGCATAGGTTATAGGTTTTAAATGGATCTTTTCATTGTTTATCTTCACTTAACGTTCACTCCTTTTCCATCTGGGAAGATAAGACATCATCTGGCACCTCTGCCAGCCTCATCATCTCAATTATCTGTCTGGCAGAGAATGAGTGGTTTGGGGAACAGATATAGCGTTTCTAGCAAGTTAAATATACACATTCCTCTTCTGTAGAGTTGTGGGCATTGGCGAGTGAAAAGCAGGAAAGGTTCTATGTGTTCAGAGAACTTAGGCGATCTCTCATTTCTTTACCAACTTTAATTAGCAACCTGGCAGAAATGCCATTCAAATTAAAATGAAACAAGGCCAGTTCCCAAAGCAGAACAATGGTCAGTGTTGAAAAGAATTTTTGAGTCTTCTTCCTTGGGCGTTTGCAAAAAGATATTTAAGAGAGCAGCACCAGTAACTTGATTTTCTTGGAAGACACCCATCCTATCCAGATTTGGAGTATGTCAATCGAACAGTCAAGCTTTTACTGTCTTCCTTGTTTTGGCAAAATAAGTGTTGGAATTCAGTTCTCTTCACAAAGATGGAAAGAACATTTACTATGTGCGCCAGGCCCCATGTGTTGTTACAATGGTAAACAAGCCACTTCTCCCATGGAGCTCCTACTCCAATAGAAAATATAGTCAAGAAAATAATTCATTACAAGTCAATATGATGAAAGCTCGGCTGGTATAGTGTACTTTATGTAGCCCAGAGATGTTTATCTTACCCAGACTTAGGTAGACAGAAAGGCTTGCCAAAGGAAAAGGTATCTCAATCTGAATCCTAAATGAATCTGGACCAGTAAGTAGTCAATGGTTCTAAGATCCAGGTTTCGTTTTTTGAGTTATTATTCTTATAAACATGGGCAAATCTTTTAAAAATCAAAGAACATCAGTTTCTTTATTTTGGAAATGGGGATAATCATATATCTCATAGGATCTGGTAACAAAAAAAATGGGCAAGTAATTGGAAAATTACTACTACTAAAGCATTCTACACGGTGCAAGACAGGTATTATATGAGGCCTCACTACTATTGATTCTCCAGAATTCCAGCATATATGTGCGTGGATTAGAGCCAGAAAGTTTGGCTTCACTTTTTCCCAGCACCATTCATCTCTGAAAGTGCTTAAAGTTATTTTGTAACCAAGCTCCACAAATGGAAACTCAAATTTATTGCCAGCTTAACTCTGCTGATATTCAATCTTATCTCCCACCTCATCCCAAGCTCTGACCCCATAAGGTTTTTTTCTGGTCTTCATACTTTCCTAAGAAGCAAAAGAGCATGATCCATGAATATTTACCAGTATGACTTGTGATTTTTAAGCAGATTTGAGTATAAAATGTTAATATTTCAAACATCAAGGTTGAATTGTGTCCATACTAAACCAGAACTCTATTCCAAAGCAAATATGAGAAACAAGCTTTTCCATGGCATTACAGCAAGATTTGTTTTTATGTGTCATCTTTTATAAAGCATAACAACATTCTCAACTCTCAAGGAAGCCCTTCTCACCTATCATCCTCGGATGTACCATAGTTAAATTTCTCTCTTCCTAAATTGAAATACATTTTCCCACTAATGAATTGAACAGGGGCCAATGTGTTCATTTCCAAGTGTGATATCTGAAACTACCTATGAGATAGAAAACCATACTCTAGAAACTGTGGGCCCAGTGCTCAGAATATCAATGTCAATTCCTTAGATATATCTGGACAAAAGAAAACACCCAAATGAGACAATAAGTCAAAAGATAACCTGAAAAAGGAAACACTAAGTGTTATTCTACAGAGACAATGCTTGTACCCTGCCCCACACAGTCATAACTCAGTATAAGCAACTATTTTTTCTTAGAAACACACTTGCTAGAGAACTGTTAATCCAAATGAAGAGTTCTCATCCTGATACTGGACCTTAGAAAGCTAAGATAAAAGCTCCCTCTCAACTCTGCTTGCCCTCAACACTTGCATGAGGATGCAAGATGCTTAAATAAAGGTAAAGTGGTGGGTTATGGTAAGGGTTAGTGGTGGGGCAGGGAGTTTTTTGTTTTTTCAGAGTATGTTGCCATTCATTAAAACCTAGCTGAAGACTTCTGGGACTAGATGTTTCTATCTGGGACTCCTTTGGAAGAGAATATAGTAAAAGAGTTAAAAACCTGGATTCTGGAATCTATCTTGACTTTAGTTATACTAGAATTGTTTATTTGCCTACTGTTTGCATTTTAGGCTAATACAGAAAAGCCATACTTTCCCTTCCTACTGACAGGTTGAAATAAAAAGAGAGAGCAATGACTTAAGAAGTCAGGGAAAGATGGAGCTCACAAAATCTTCTTTGGAAGATCCTATAAAGGGAGTCAGCGATGAAATAGTACAAAGAAGAGGAGTTGAGAATGTTTTCACATTCAAGAGAGCACCTCTCTTCACAGGACTGACACAGAAACACCTATTTATCCTCAATCCTGAAGATTGTTTGAGGGCAATTAACTTCTCAGTCTCCATTGTGTCTAAAGGAAGGACACCCTTCTCCCTAACCTCGAAAAAAGAGTCCAAGAGGTAACACAGAGATGCCTCTGAAACAGAGCTGACACTGTTGGAATTTATCAGTTCTTCCTCTTCAGGCCCTCACTTTAAACATACTCCTCTATTGCAGACTACATCCAGTTCTGCCTAATTTTGCATCCTGCAGTTAAGTGGTTTCCCCCATCTCTATATGATGAATTTAACAAGGTAGCGACCAAACACTGTTCCTTTCTCTCTTCTTCCCACACCTTGCCCACCAAGCCTGTACATCGTAAGAGTTCATGAAGTGTTTGGTGAAAAAAATAGATGATTGAAATGGAAGTTTCAAAGATTCATAGTTTTTTTTTTCTATCTAGTCTGTCCCTATGCAAAATGAGACACAATGTATGTTTTATTGAGGTACCCTAGTAAGCACCCTTTTACCACTCACTCTCCCCACCACTGTTCCTCATATTGCCCACTTCCTTCACTGTACATGTGATTTATGTTCCGAAAATCCATGCATCAAAACTACCTGTCTTTCTATTTATGAAAGGAATTATATTTTCAAATTTCCAAGGAAAAAATTGTTTCCTAGTAAACTAACATGTTCATTCAGTAGCTGATGACTTCTGGCATCTTAAGTGTGCTAGTCCTAAATAGCTTTTATAGGAGGTTCCTGGGACAAATGCTTTCATGAAAAATATTATGTGTATGATTCTAGACTTTTTAATAAGCGAATGGAAATATAATATGACATGAAGAAGCTTTCTAGTCTTCAAATCCTTTAGCCTACAACCTATAGTTATAAATAAGCATTCATACAATGAATATGAAAAATTTAGATTAAAAAGAAGAGCATCAATCATTTGATTTTCAAAAACTCAAGTTTTGGTGGCTGGTGCCAAAAACCTCATAAATGAGCAGCTGCTTGAGATGAGCATTGTATTTTATGTATTTAAATGCATTAATTAGAAAAATGAACAAGAAGTCATGGAAGCTGAGTATTTTCTTGTTCTTTGTAAGTCCAGATCTTGAGTGCCTTCCTCCACTTGATTTTCCTACATCTGTTATTTTACTGTCAGCTGTCGGAATTCCAAGATGTAAATGGTCATTATAAGTTAAATAAGCCATTTTGGCTAAAGAGAAAACCCAAAGGGAAGATAATGGGAGAAAAATCTGTTATAGGCTGTGTATGAAAAGAAGTGACTGCAAAGGACATGATTCTGGAAGTGGAAGTTGAAGAAAGACAGCTTAATGTTTTTGCCCATCTTTGATTTTTAGAGAAAGATGAATACTTAGTTTAACAAAGATGGAGAAGAAAGAATAGCAGATAAATAGAGCATGGTGAAAAGAAAAAGCAGGTCTTTGAGTAAAGATACCTGCTCTGCCACTAATAGGATGCTTCAATGGGAAAAAGACACTTTATTTTTTGGGGATTCAAGTTGACCTATATAAAAACTGAAGATGTTGAACCAGATAGTCTCCAAAGTCCACTGGTAGAATGCTCTGATGCTCAAGGAATTCAGAAAACTGTATGGGGTGCTTTGAACCTTGTGATTAAAATCTTCACTTATACCCACCTTCCTCTTGTGCAAGCTCAGAGCACTTAGCAGTAGATTAGTCAGAGGGGTCAATTCCCAGGTCTTTGGATCTGAAAAAAACGTAGTGTCATTTTCTCATCTTTGATTCCATTGATATATTTTGGTTCACGATGCATAAAACAGCTTGTGAAAGATAAAGTCCCCAAGCTATACTGCAGAACCATTAGTCACTGCATCTTCTCTGTAGGTAAAGTTTCTTAAAGGATTTGTCTGCAGATATAACTTGTAAGCCAGTCATAATAATGTGATGTACTCTGAACCTTTCAAAAGGGCCACATCTCCTGTCAAGAGGGACAACAACCACCTTTGGAAATGGTGGGAATAATACAGAGCCTAGTAAAGCCCTGAAATTAACATGAAACTATCTGTGTCCCAGCCATTCATTCATGTGATAAATATCTGTTAAGTTCCTATTATGTACAAGGCACTGTGGTGAGGTACTGGGAAGAAGTAGTCAGCAAGACAAACTTGGCCCTTACCCCAGTGAAACTTACAGTTTAAAAGATGCTTTTAAAGACAGTTTCATGGACCCCCTTCAATTGGCTGTCATGGAAGCCTTCCTTCAATAATAGCAATTGAGAATTGAATAAACCTTCTGATTCTTTAAATATTCCTCAAATGAGGTACTTTTCATTTCTTACCCCTGAACACACTATACTTTATTCTCTTTAGGTGGAGCCATCACTTGTGAACCCCAGATACATTTAAGAAGAGGGGAATAGGATTTTCTGTTCTCCCCTTTCTGAATACATAGTTACATTAATGTAGCTTGTGATATCAGTGGTTCTCATATTAACATAATAATGGTGATGATATTGATGATGGTGATGAATCAGAATAATGAGAGTGCCAAGACTCTGAATGCCTGGACTAAAGGCTCTATTCTCTCTCTGTCTTGGCTTGGGTTTTCCCAAGAGTAGGGATAGGTTGGGGAATAGTTATAAGACCCAGATGGCCTGACTCTGCTTGAGCACTCCTCACATGTAATTCCTTCTGCTGAGGAACACTTTCTTCCTCTCTCTATATCTCTGATTGCCCATTCCATGGCTGATAGTGCCTATAAAAATCTTTGGGTCCTAACCTAGATACCACTTTTTGTAGGAAGCCTTCCTCAACTCCCAAACCTGGTTGGCTTGCCCTCTCATGTGCTTCTACAGCATCTTGCCTTTGCTTACCATGGCACTCATCTTGCTATATTTGCATTGCCTAATGTTCGTTTGAATTCATACGACCGTGAGTTCCAACTGGACATAGATGGTGAATAAATGAATGAATGAATGAATGAAAGGATGATATTGCCTACTTCGCTCTGGACCAAACAAGTGTGACCTCCCACATAACCCTGATTTTTAAAAAAGCACAGATCTGCCTTCAGCATAAATATTGATTTAGTCCCAATGAATTTTCTTCTACGAAGCCTACTCTGGTTTCCTCCAGTCCATGAAATATGATTTATTTTGGTTATTGAAATAGAATAAGGAAAAAACATGGTTTTTAAAGATTCTTTAATGGATGCAAAATGAGACAGTCCCACAATGATCACTTGCCTCTCCAGCCTGTAAGTCCTGGTGAATCCCCTTAAGCCACTTCTAGATGGTATGTTCAGGGAACTAATTAGACTTGAGGCCCCACAGGGCAGATGTCCTCCAGATGCTGCTGCTAGTGATGCATGAAGAGATCAATACCATGTAATTTCCTCCTTTAACTCTCAGAAGAATCCTCATGTATCCCAGGGAAACAAAACCCAGGACCTGAGGAGCTAGTAGAAGAACAAAGAATAACACGAGCATTAGTATCTAAGAGATCTTGAATTAAACTCCTTATCAGCTGCACGACCTCACAAGTCACTTATATCCCATGAACCTCACTTTCCTCTGCTGTAAAATGGGGATAATGTTTCCTTTTCTTGAAATCATGCCAGGGATTTAATATATCCTGATCTTAAAAGATACATGGTAGCATATTGACCAAAGAATATCCAATTTGAAGTGGAAAGAGGGGGAAAAAAGGTTGCTACTCTTAAGAAGCAAATAGCTTTTCTAGAAAGGTTCTTTTATGCTATTGCAACTATAACATGCATCAGGCAGACCTGCAGGACTTTTAAAATAAAGATTGATGAGCCTGACCCCCTGAGTTTCTGATCCAGTAGGTATGGGATGAGCCAGGCACCATGCTGGGTTCTGGGGATATGGGAGTGGGCTCACTAGTCACTGTCTTCACAGTTTAATGGAGGAGGCAGACATTAATATTCTGACACTTGGAGTTTTCAGAAGACCACTTCACATTCAGAGTCCCCCGCCCCCCAATATATCATTAATCTCTGTATTGATTCTCAAACTTTGGTGTACCTAGAAATTATCTGGGGTTGTGGTTTTATAATGCAGGTCCCAGGGTCTACTCACAGAGAGTTCAGTAGGTCTGGGATGAAGCCAAGAACCTGAATGTTTTATAAGTTCCCCAAATCATCCTGATGTAGGTGGTCTTTACCCCACACTCTGGAAACACTGCTTTATTAAAGGACATCATTCTTTGCTGATAGATTTTTAATGCAGTCTCCTAAATTGAAGTAGGCCAGATTGTATTTCCTTCCATTTTAATAAAGGAGTTACTCAAAATTATATGTCTGTGCTTCACCCTCTTCCTCTGGTATTTGGATGGCCTTCAGGGAGTTATTTTAATTAAGTAATTCATGGAGAGAACACCTGTTCAGGTGTGCCTTGGCTTTATTTGGAAAACAATCATTATAAACCAAAACCTCACTATTCCTGGAAGTAGTCGGGCATTTATTTGTTTGAGGCATAGATAATATTTATAAAATGGGAAAGAGCAGTGACAATGCATGTTCAACTGTAGACTAGATTCAAGCACCACCTGATAATATTGATGCAAATAGGTCTCATCTTATGTAAGCATTCTAGTCACTGAAGGGGGCCACGGGGAGCTATGTGGCAGAATAATCCTAAAATTACTTCTGGGTTCACTGGCGCAGAATAAATGTAGAAAATGTCACATTGTAGGACAAATGCTTGACAGGCTCTGATTCCTGCTCCTTCAAGACCAGGGTACAAGTGAGCAACAGGCCACAGATAAAGCGAACCAATTTGAGAATGATGCCAATTTAGAGAGATATCATCATAAAGCCAGTTTGCCTGAGGCCTCTGAGAGACTTTCAAGCACTTACTCTACAACCACAGGAAGCAAGACCATGTCAGCAAGGGCTGCCCTTTTCCCCACGTTTTCCCAATGACACAGTGGAATGCTCGGTTAATGGTCTTTTCATTTGTCCTCTCCCTGTAACATGAGAAGGGAAGCATGAGCATCATCAGACTAGCCTGACAAGACATTAGCACACATGTAACAGGAAGATGAAAAAAAAAAAAACCTCATATTAATAAAAGTAACATGCCACATATGAAATGGACAGAAGTTCTTTGGCTTGAGGGAAAAGAAGTTTCAGAGAGAGAAAGCAATTGGACTTCTGTCAAATCAGAATGTCCTATGTTACTAACCTACGTTGTAAAAGTTGAAAAAAAAAATTGGTGTCAGATTACAACCTAAAAAGAGATACTGAGTGGCATTTGAAATGACTTTGGTCCACGATCACTTATTAACACATCTAGTGCAATTCTCTACAACTGAGTTATTCATGAAGTCAGAAATTACCCACCCATGTGCCATTATGCCTTTTATTAGCATTCACTCACAAATATTTATGGATCAGAACCCATGCAGAGCACAGAGTAAGACACTACAGGAGGACACAAATCCGGTCACAAGAAAGCACCCTCTCCATCTGGGGAGACAGAGTAAATGCAAACTATATCATCCCACCATATATATTGAACCAACTGTTTATATCCTCCGCTGGTTCTCACAGTAATGAGATAATCAGGGGCAGAGACAATCAGATTATGCATTTGGTAGGAAGCAGAAGAAAGTGTTATAATGAGTTAAAGTAGTTACAATGTTCTGAAGAGGAAATAAGAATGCATTCCAAGCAGCAGATCTGAAAGGCCCAGAGTTTCAATCAAGTAAATCTTTCCCTGATGAAAGCACTGGGAATTGTATAAACTAAAGTCTGCCCTTAATTATCAAATAAATGTAAAGTAAAAATTAGACAATATCTTCCCCTGATTAAATTGGCAATATAAAATAATACTTATCAACAGAGCTGGTAAATCTTGCTCTAAAGTTGTGTGTGATTTGCTGCAACTCTTGAGGGTCAACTAGCAATGTGTATTAATGCCCTGAAAATTTATCATACATTTTAAGATAAAAATGCCATGTCTATGAAATGAAATCAGTGTTGAATCTTTGTATAGTGGAAAAATTACAAAACTGTGTGTCTAGTAGGTGGGAATTAGTTAAATTATGATGCATCCATATGATGATGATGATGGGGAGAATATTTAATAATTTGAAAAATATTCATAGCAACTGATGAAGAATGTGATCCAATTTTGGTTTAAAAAGTATTTCCTACACATTAAAAATCATCTAAGAATCTAAAAACATTCACTAAATTATCTCTCAATGATAGTTCTCTCTGAGTTGTAAAGTTAAGGGTAATTTGTATTTTTTTCTTTTTCTTTATCTGTCATTTCTACATTTTCTATAATGAGCATGTGTGCTTTAGAAACCAGGGACACTTGAGTGGCTCGGTTGATTAAGTGTCTGATTCTTGGTTTCAGCTCAGGTCATAATCTCAGGGTTCATGAGCTCAAGCCCCACATCGGGCTCTACGTGGACAGTGCGAGGCCTATTTGGAATTCTCTTTCTCTCCCTTCTCTCTGCTTCTCTCCTGCTTGTGCACACTCTCTCAAAATAAATAAACTTTAATAAATAGATAAATAAATAGAAACCAGAAAAACATGAAAAATATTCATTTAACAACTAAGGAAAGAGGTTGAATGAGTAAAGGTCAGACCCG
This sequence comes from Crocuta crocuta, assembly GCF_008692635.1. Classification (NCBI taxonomy): domain Eukaryota; kingdom Metazoa; phylum Chordata; class Mammalia; order Carnivora; family Hyaenidae; genus Crocuta; species Crocuta crocuta. Next base: position 5,859,239 of record NW_027532679.1, on the reverse strand, counting down.
CTTACATGGCTTGGCTCTCCTTATCCCTCCAGTCTTCTCTCATTACATTGCCATCAACGCTCTCAGCCTTAGTCACCAAGGCCTCCAGGTTTTTTTGCCATTTGCTTCCTACTGCAGACAGTTATATTAGTCTTACGATTACATACCCCATCCCCTTCCCTGTAAGAGGTTTCTCCTCCTGCTCACTGCCATATACATTGCTATGTCCTCATTGTTGAGGACTGTACATCCCTGTCCCACTGGCTTTGAGTTTAGCCGTGGTCTCTACTTTTCAGGCCTCAAAGGCCCTTTCTTGTGGATTTTGAGACTCTTAAAAGCTCAGTGTCATCAAAAGGAATTTAAGCAAACACGACAAGCCTACATCAGAGCAGAAGCCTTCAGTGTTATGCCCAGGTTTTCAATACTGCTCCTGACCTTCCATTCTGTTACAGGATAGCATGTCCCACCTTGGGGCTGTTCCTTCAGTTTCAGTCCTTGAATGAGAAGCAGAGTCACAGCCTGATCAGAGCTACAGCCTACCTGTGAGTAATAAGTAATAAATCTTTCCAGTAAAAGCCACTGAGTTGTGGAGGTCACTTATAACAGCAACAAAATGGATTAATACACGTGGCACATGGCATTTCTTTATCTAGAATATTCCTTTTTAAATGTATTTATTTATACTCAAGTTAGTTAACATACAGTGTAGCATTGGTTTCAGAAGTCGAACCTGGTGATTCATCACTTATGGATAACACCCAATTCTCATCTCAACAAGTGCCCTCCTTAATGACTGTCACCCATTCACCCATTAGCCCATCCCCCCACCCATCTCTCTTCCAGCCACCTCCACTTCATATAGCTCATGCCATCTCTTCCTTTACATCTCAGTTCTACTCTAGTCCCTGACCAGGTCAAATTCTTCTCACAGGCTTTCTCAGCACTGGGTACTACTCCTTCTTAACATGATCATAATGTCACAGCTTGTGTGTGATTGCTCAATCAATATCTTGGTATGCCAGTGGACTGGGGACTCCTTCAGAGCAGGGAAAGTGGCTGTTTGTTCACCCATTGGATGGACCTCTAGTACCCAGCACAATGCTTGGCACACAGTTTTCCTCAAATATACGTATACAGATATGAGATTTATTTTTGAGAGAGAGAGAGAAACAGAGCACAAGGAGGGGCATAGAGAGAGGGAGACACAGTCCAAAGCAGGATCCAGGCTCTGAGCTGTCAGCGCAGAGCCCGACACAAGGCTGGAACTCATGAGCAGTGGATTATGACCTGAGCTGAAGTCGGACACTTACCCAACTTACCCAACTGGGCCATCCAGGTGCCCCCCCCAATATATATATATATATGTATGTGTATATACACATATGTACACATATATATACATATTTAAATGGTAAAGAAAGGAAAGCATAGATAAACTAAGAAAGAATCTTAAACATAGAAATGGGAAGTATAAATCAAAGGGAACAAACATTTGGAAGATATTATTGGTCCTTGGATGAGGAAATATTGTGTCTTTTTTAGTGTAAATAAATACATGGTAACAATGTTCAGGATTTCCTGAATAATAATATTTAAGCACTCTCACTTTAAAAGTAAGTTATACATATTAGTTGATACTTATCCTGGTGACTGCTTTGTGATGTAAGCACAACTATTCACCCCCACCCCACTCCCAACCCCCAGGGAGTTTCAGTACTTTGCCCAAAACCACACAGCTGAGAGCTGGTGGAGTAAGTGTTTGAATCCCAGCACTCTAGTGCCAAAGTCTCTGTAACCACTAGATTATGCTGCCATTCATTTCACCTGAAGGTTATGAGTGCTGGGAAAACCTGTGTAATTGCACTGGCAAGGCAAGAAAACATTTAATTTTATTTATTTATTTTTCAGCTTTTTAAAGTTTATTTATTTTGAGAGAGAGAGAGGGTGAGGGGTAGCACATGTGGGGAAGGGCAGGGAGAAGGAGAGGCAGAATCGCAAGCAGGCTCCAAGCCATCAGTGCAGGGCCTAATGTGGGGCTCGAACCCACAGTCTGCAAGATCATGACCTGAGCCGAGATCAAGGGTCAGATGCTTAACTGACTGCACCACACAGGCACCCCAAAAACATTTAATTTTAATTTCCCTATTCTATCACATGGGATCACCTGAGCTACTGATAAAGTGGGGTGGGCAGCTCCAGGAGAACGTCTCCCCTAGGGCAGACAAAGCACGCACGTTACCACTTCACTCTCATTATTTGGTTCCTACTCCGTGTTCTCTCCCGTCTCCCCGATTCACAGGTACAGCAATGCCCGTCATTGATAATGGCATCATCATCAATACCTTTTGGTTCTCTTCACACCCCTTGCAGTTCCTAGCACAATGCCCCCTGCACATATTAGGTGTTTATTATATGTGTTTAGAATCAAATGGGTCCTATACTCTTGCCTTATGATTTAAATGACTGGGATGGACAATTCATATGAGATCTGGTTGCCTGTAAGATCAGTCTATTTCAGGGAGCAGATGGGATGTGAGAATCTCATTCTAAAACTAAACCCGAGTCAAGAAATGAGAAATCTGAACACATTGCCTCAGCCATGGAGCAGGGAGAGGAATTGATGGTGGGGCCCATGCACCTGGCTGCTTCTCCAGAAGTAGTGGTGCCACGGGCAGTGAGCCCGGGGAGGTGTGGGCGCGAGAGGAGTCAGCTTTGGGACAGGTGGTGGTGGCAATAAAGTAAGGTCTGGGTTTCAGGAGGGAAAAGGGGCAAAACTAGGGCTTAATATCTTTTCTGGCAGGATAAGAAAGGGTTCAATGACATCATTTCTAAAGTCCGTTACAGCTGGAATATCTGTGAGTCTAACACTCTGTCCTCTGACAAAGCTCATTTGTAAGTTAAAGGGAGGAGGAACACGCTGGAGCCAGCTGGGAAATTCCCGAAGGCAGGGGTGGAAGCATGAATTGGAAACAATGAAAACAATTGGTCCTGAGCTGAGTTTAAAAGGCATTCAGGAAATGCCTGCTAGGGTCTGGAAAGAGAGAATTTAGCACAATATTCTCTGGCAGTATTTTTTGAAGCACAGGGGCCAGACCACTCACATGACAATCCTGTAGGGGAAATTTTTAAAATGCAGATTCCTGAGCCCTCTTAGAATCTGAGTTTCATACAGAAGTTGCATTTTTAAAACCCCAGATAATGCCAATGAGTCAGCAGATCTATAAATCTCTGATCTTGAGAGAAGAAATACTAACTTGCTGAGGTAGGGAAAATCCCCAATGCTTAGATGTGGGACCTGAGCAGTGATTGTCTTTTTTTCAAGGATAATTTAACTCCTTATTTGAAGACCACCTGTGGATTCAGTAAAACAGCTATTAATTGGCATGACTAAGTGCTTTTTAATAATAGATACAGAGTATGTTGCTGTAACTTTGTTGCTGATCTCTCCAACACAAAGGAAGAAATAGAATCTCATTTCAGCCTGGTGCTCAGATTTCAATCTGTCTTTCAAGTTCTCCTCATCTTTTTACTGAGAATAATAGCTGCTACATCTGTGATGAGAAAAGCTGGGGCCACTGAAGTAGGGGTGCAATATAGCCACGTCTCTGACATAGAGACACAATTTCTTGGCCTGCAATGAAGTTACCCTGTGAAGTAGCCAGACAGAACCCCATCTCCTGACACTTGGCCTTGGGTCTCCTGTAAGTTTTTAAATCAATCACCATAAAATGGATACTCTGGTGTCCCATAGCTGGGCCAAGAGGCCAAGTTCTGACTCTAACCCAGAGGCTCCCTCTCAAAATAAATTGGAGGTGCACTTGGGTGGCTCAGTTGGTTAAGTGTCCGAATTATGCTCACATCTTAAGTTCGAGCTTCACATTGGGCTCTATACTGACAGGGCAGAGCCTGCTTTGGATTCTCTGTCTCCCCCCTCTCTGCCCCTCCTGCACTCAAAAATAAACTTTTTAAAGAATAAAAAAATAAGTAAACTGGAGTGGCCAGAGCCGGACTGGTAGAGCCCAGGCCAACCACCCACCAGGTAACACAGAGGCATCCTCCCTGGGATTATCTCTGGGTACCTGAGCTGGTTAGGCCAGCCTTGCCAGGGAGCTGAGGAGGAGGGTGGAGATGCAGGGCTTGGAAGAAGAGCCTGGAAGCCTTGGAGAGGGCGGGGCTAAGCAGGTTTGTGCAGCAGGCCAGGAGAGCAGGAAATGGGGTGGAGGAATTGTGTTCAGGTGTGTGACACCTGGGCTGGGCTTTAAAAGGGGTTGGAGCTGCCTGTTCAAGCCTGAGTTGGGAAGAAAGCTCTCACTCCCCTTGGGTAGGAACTGGAGGTGGTAGCCCAGCCTCTGTCCTTGACTGCCCCACCAGAACAAAAACATCTAAGGAGCCCTCACTCCCCCTGTTATCGCTGCAGAGCCTGTACCAAGGAAGGAGGAGGTAAGTATCCTACTTAATGCTAAGGTGGGGAAGGGGGAGTTTCTCCTCAGCTCTCCCCACCTCCTGCTGGCCTGGGGCTGGGATGTTACTTCAAAGGGAGCCTTTGAGGTTGTTGGAGGCCTCATTCTCCATACCCTTGCTCCTGGGGGCTGCAGCTCTGTCCCCCATTAGCCACCAGCAGCTCCAGGCTCCCAGGGCCTCTATTTGGGGAACTCTTTGTCCATGCTGGGAAGCTTCGTGCGTGCAGTTGACTGGGTTATGAGGGCAGCTGCAGGTGGTGATTACTCTGACTTGGGCTTTTTCTACATGCTGATGAGCAGGTAGTCTCTGCCATTGTTGCCTGTAGCTTGATATGAGTTACCTGTATGGAGAGTCATAACGTACAGGCATTGGTCATTATACTATTCTAGAGCCTCTTCCAAAAGCTTATAAAACCATTATACAGGAGTTTGAAACAAGTACGCATGTGTGAGGAAGGGAGAGAATGGGAAAGAGTTGGGTTTTTGATGACGGTGACTAAAAATAGTAATAATGAGAGCTTGCAGGCTTCTGATTTGCGAAGCATGAGAGTGAACCCCTTTTCTTGTTGCAAGACCCTGAGGCAGGTGTTGGTATTCGCTCTAATTACTGATGAGGATGCTGAGGGTCAGGGAAGTTAACTGAGCCCAGCCAACATTTGCAGGTCCCCGTTCGTGCTCTGCACTTAAATCAGTGAGGTCATATTAGCTCTGGGGTCTTTCAGGTTCAAAGTGTACAGTGGTAAGGAACAACCACCTGTAAAGAGGCTTTGTAAAGAAGTTTTCCCCAGGCAGAAAAGCTGACAGCCTCCACCTGAGAGCCTTTGTCCCTACTACTCAGGCTTCAATACCCCCTTCCTGTGAATTTGGAGATTGGTGCCCACTGTCTGCAATATGTAATCCAAAACATCTGTGCCATTAAGAATTCAGAGACTATGCAGCTGAGCAATGAACCTGGTCTTTAAAACACCAGAGCCCACAGTGGAAGGGGAAAGGGAATGCACTCAGAGGCCAGACCCCAGACCAATACACTGTGGCCACTTAGAATTAAACCCAGTGACCCCAAAATGGTTTCCCAGACCTCTCACAACCTCACCTCTTGCCCACTCCCCATCTCCCCTAATATCTGACCACTCAATTCATGGTGGGTCAGCTGCCTATGTTCTTTTCCTCTTTTGGACCTGTGTGCTTAGTCTTCCCTCCACTGGGAACATGTTCCCCTAGACTTTTCTTATATTTGTCTTTCTCTTTTCAGTCAAGTTGCAGCTAAAACGTTGCTTGTTCATAGAGCCTGGTTGGCTCAGTTGGTTAAACATCTGACTCTTGGTTTTGGCTCAAGTCATGATCTCCTACCTTTGTGGGTTCAAGCCTCACATCAGGCTCTGTGCTCCCAGTGTGGAGCCTGTTTGGGATTCTCTCTCTGCCCCTCCCCCACTTGCATTCTCAGTCTCTCTCAAAGTAAATTTTTAAAAAAATCTTGCTTATTCAAGAGTGCTCCCTAAAATGCCCACAGAATCTAAAATGGGCCCACCATCACCACTATCCTCCCCAATTATAGTCCCTCACAGCATTGATTATTTTTGCGATGCTGATGATCATCTGAAATTATGTCATCTTACTGTATATCTTGCTACTAGAACACAAGTTCCATGTGGGAAGGAATCCTCCATGTCTTCTGCCTGCTGGACATTCCAGAGTACCCAGGGCTTAGCAGATTCCCTAATAATAACAGGCTGGGTTAACAGGGTGAATAAATAATAGAAAGGGTCAGGAGATACCTTGACCATCAGGATCCCTCCTTCTCATTAAATATTTCCCTTCAATCTCACTTGACAAGACAAAACCCTTGGTCTAGAAACTGAATGGAAAAGCACCTAAGTTTTTGGGATGCCTGGGTGGCTTAGTTGGCTAAGTGCCAGACTCTTGATTTGGGCTCAGATCATGATCTCCTAGCTCATGGGATTGAGCCCCACATTGGGCTCTGCAGATGACCGTGTGGAGCTTGCTTGGGATCCTGTCTCTCTTTCTCTCTTCCCCTCCCTCACTCACACTTTCTGCCTCAAACTTGAAAATTCAGGTGTTTTTTTGTTTGTTTTTTAAGTGCTCAAGGGGCAACTGATTTTATTCCAGGGGTAACCTAGAGGAAAAGGCTAAGTGGCATCAAAAGTATTTAGTTCCCTGAAAATTGGCACAGTATGATAAGGCTGGTTCTGCTTGACCAGTGCTGATAAACAGCACTGTCTATGATCCAGCCCAGCATGCTCTTCTGGAACAAAAGTGGTACTGATGAGAGTCATGACTGGGTACTTGCCATGCCAATAGGATTTCAGAAAGCTGAGCTTGCACCCTTCCAGCCCTGCTTCACTAGGCCATTCATCTAAATTCTCACCATTCTTTGCCTGTCTTTTGCTATTTTGGGTGTCATTCATTTATAAGGTGGAAAGAGGCTTATATTTGCCACCAGGGAATCAAGATTTTTCTATGGGCTCTACCAATCTGCAATTGTGGGCAAGTCCCTTAGTACCTCCACTTGTCCTGTTTCTGTCCTGTAAAATGGAATGATGACCACTTCCCTCTAGAGTGTGTGAGGTTGTTGTGAAGTGCAGATAGGCCAGCTCTTGGGGCATTCCATGCAAGAGTGATACAGAAAGTAACACAATAAATCTTACAAGCACCCAGCCCTGTAAGCGATAGGGAGCAGAGCGTACACAGGTGTGTTTATTTTGGTTAATTTCACTTGCAGAAAAATCTATGAAAGGAAGAAACTCCTCTGCAGGATTCCTTTTCCCAAGCAGCTACCTCACGAATCAACTTACACACTTTAATTAACACCCAGCCTATTTGCTTTGCAGCAAGGAACATTAGAATCCAGCCTAGTGATGCTGCCTCCTTGGCAAGCACACAGCATTTGGCAGTATTTCACATCCTGGTGGTTTTTATGTGTCCCTTCTTACACTTCTTGGTTCTTCATTGTAAGGTATGTTAAGCCTTCCTGGCATAAGCTCTGGCCCTGGCCCTATTTGATTTAAGAGACCTCTGATTTTATATCTGATCCTCAGGTGGTTCTATAATTTAAGGCATTCCTTAGCTTGTTGTATTCCCTTGTGCTATTCTTGACTTGCAGATTTTTAAAAATGCCCTTTTTGAGAGAAAGTACATAGGAATCGGGAGCCACACCAGAGTCCTAATGATTTTCTGGGAAAGAAGGGGCCCATAATCCAAGTCATACCATGGAAAGAGAATTAAAAAGTGGAGATCTCCACTGGATTCCTGGCTCTGCTTCTCAGTAACCCTTGTCCAATTTCTGGGGCCTTCATGGGGATAATAATATGAGCAGTGGACTTTTATTGAGGGCTTACTAAGTGCTAAAAGAATTCCTTGAATGATCTACGATGTTTGTCCTTATGATCTGTGTTGGGAAATAGGGCATGTGAGATGTGGGTATGAGGTTATCAGGTAGTGAGTGACGGAACCCAGATCTGAATGCATGCTTGTTGACCTGAGAGCACATGTTCTTACCTAACAGACTTCTTTCCTTCTACTCTGATACATTACCCTGGGATCTTTCTTTATAGACCATTCAACATCATGGGGCCTGCACTTCTCACAGGCTGTCATCCAATGAGATGATGCCTATGAATATTCACTAGAATGGTGCAGTTTTATTTCACCATTGTGCTTGTTTCTTGTTTACCAAGACTTAGATAAATGTTCTGTAAGGACTCCTTCAAGTGCTCTTTGAAGAAAATGACAAATACTTTCATAAAATATTCAAACATTCAAAAAATGGCATGTCTTGTCAAAAAAAGAAAATCATCAACTCTAACTCTGAGCACACATTGGATACTAGGCTGGATCCAAACATTTTTAAATTCTTAAAGTATTTAGGAGAATGTACAAATACTGCATGTTGTTCTAAGGACTGATTGTCAATATTGACTAACCACTTCCTCATATTCAGCATGGAGACCAGTGGTTTCCTCATTATTTCCTGTGCAAGAGGCCATGCATCACAGTGGTGAAGGGTGTGCCCTTGTGGGTTAGAGGGCCTGGCTCTGTCAGTTGCTAGTCTTCTGACCTTGGGCAAGTTTCTTGGCCACTCTGCATTGCAGGTTCCCAGTCTATGATTGGAGATACTACTGAACTTTGCCTCTAGTGTTGTGCATGTTTTAGAAAAGGATACACAGAAGTGCTGGGAACAGTTCTTGGTATGTAATGGACTCTCAAATATTGGCTGCCTCTGTTACTTTTCCCCCAGCCCCTCTATAAGTCCTCGTTGCTCCATCCTATAAATGTAGACATGAATGAAGAGTCAGGTCACACGGCTACAATCAGCATTTGAACTTCCAACTGTGTTTATCCAGAGCCTTCCCTCTTCTATGTTTTATTTCCTCAAACTCTCAGGGGAAATACAAATACATCTGGGAACTCAGTTTGATTGGGTTTATTCTCTAAGACCAAACCTACTTGTCCCCATGCATGTACCTAAATGTACTTATTGGTCTTCTGTTATCTTTAGATTGGTGAGTCCAGGGTCTTGAAAATGACTGGGGTGCCTGGGTGGGCCGGTCAGTTAAGCGTCGACTTTGGCTCAGGTCACGATCTCGCAGTTCATGGGTTCGAGCCCCACATGGGGCTCTGTGCTGACAGCTAGCTCAGAGCCTGGAACCTGTTTCAGATTCTGTGTCTCCCTCTCTCTCTGACCCTCCCCTGTTCATGCTGTCTCTCTCTCTCTTTCAGAAATAAATAAAACATTAAAAAATTTAAAAAAAAAAAAAAAAAGAAAATGACTAAGTTGTGTCCCCAAGATATCCTCAACCAGCCAGAACTTTGCCCCTATTCAGGATTCTCTCTGTGGGCAGGCAACCACACTGGCCTTGGGGTGATAAGTTTGCTGATTAAATACAGTCAATGGCACTGCTGTTCCCCAAGACCAAGGGTGACCTGACTAGTTAGGGGGCTTCTTTTAGCTCTGAGAGAACACCACCCTATGGTGACTTAAATCTGTTTAGCTAAATTCTCTTGAGTTCGTACAAATGTTGGGATAAGTAACCAGAATAAATTGTCCACATATCTGTCCCAGGCTAGTCAAAGACCGAAGCCAGCACTTGTGCTCCTCTGGTACCCAGTTGGATATTGGGGTTATTTTACAAACTCCATCTCCCCAGGTGGGGACCTGCAGAATCTCCACATGCAATGTAAGTTCTAGGACTCTTGAAAAGTAGCCATCCTTCCTCCTCCTGACCTGAGAGTGTGTGCCACTTAAATGCCTCTCAAATAATGGCAGTAATGAATAATAGTTTCTTTTATTGAGCATTTGCTATGTGTGTCCTTAGTTTATGTAATCCTAACCCAACAACCCTCTCATGTAGGTTCCAGTATTATCCTCTCTATTTTAGAGAAGAGGAAGATGACCTGTGGCAAACTCCTAAACAGCTGAAAGTAGACCCCACCTGAAAGCAGTACCACCAGGATATAAACCCAAACCTGTGTGACTAAATACCTATTCTTCACCTCTTTGCTTAACTTCTCCAGACTGCTCCTGCCTGAATCACCCCCACCTAGGTAGCTTGATAACACTTACTGATTAGCTGTGGAAAAACTCGTTCTGCTGGCTCACCAACCTGCCTCCCCTGGTTTCCCTGGTACTTCCTGCCCTGACCTGGGTGGTGAGCTTGTTCTTTTTTTTTTTTTTTTTTGCTCCTTTTTTCCT